>NC_020495.1:2174032-2191009 GCF_000184155.1 Fragaria vesca subsp. vesca | reverse complement strand
TAATCGTTAAGGCACTCAAACTCGAAAAACAAATGGACGGACTGAATTCTGTCAAACATGATTGTAACAGAAAGACGCAATTTTGAGGGCCTTAACGATTACCAAATTGGCTGAAATTTTGCAGAGATGATCTACATAATATTATCTAGATACTAAACGGTGGAGATAAGGAAATTCGATCGAAAAGTGGTGTAAAAATGAAAATCAGCATCAAAACCATTGGTGCGGACGTCCACAGTTGAGAAGGGCTATATATATGTATGTATATCCATGTATATCCCTTTTGTTCTCAACTTCTATTGACTATACCACCAGCTAGCAGTCTGCTTAGAACAGTCAACAGTGTAAGATTTATATCCTTTTCCTGTCTCATATTCTCTTTAAAATTGTGCAGACTTTCCAGATCTCTGGGGCACAACATGGAGGGTTTCTGGACCTTATTGTGCAATAGTTATGAGTGTTCAACTGAGTCTGGAAATGAATGCAGTTCTCGCGTTCTAGCCATCATCAATCCGAATTCATGTATACACAATATTGTCGTTATTGCAATTGATATGATGCTCCTAATCATCTTGTTATGTTATCTCATTCTTACAATAGCATCAAAGAAGATTATAGCAGCCTCACACCTTCTCTCCAGTGTCAATTGTCTCAGTCAGTTTCAATGCTGGCTTGGCTTTGGCCTACCTGGGGTTTGGAATATGGACAATGATTGAGAAAGTAAATACAGATCGCATGGTTTTACCTGTACACGGGTGGTTAGTATATTTTTCTCAAGGGTTTACATGGTTAGGTGTGGGACTTACCTTAAACCTCAAGAAACCGCATAGTCCACATGCCACGATAATGAAATTCTTTGCGATTTTTAGTTTCTTAATTGCATTGTTTGTTTGTGGTTCTGCTACTTGGGAATGTGCACTAGATGAGGAAGTATCAGTTAATATTGTTTTGAACATTCTTTGTTTCCCTGGATCAATTCTCTTGCTCTTTACTGCATCTGAGGGAAACAGTTGCGCACAAGGTGATCTGGAAGTCCATTATGGTGATGCATTCTACACACCTTTGCCTGGTGAAGAACCGAAAATCACAGGTGCAATCAGTTCAGATGACAATGTGACTCCTTTTGCGAAGGCTGGATTGTTCAGTAAAATGACATTCTGGTGGTTGAATCCATTGATGAAGAAAGGTAAGGAAAAGATTCTTGAGAATGAAGATATTCCACAATTGCGAGAAGCTGATCGAGCAAGAACGTTGCACTCAATATTTAGGGAGCAATTGCAGAAAAGAAAGGAAAGACATCCATCCAGTGGTGACCCTTCTGTTCTGACCATAATTTTTTTCTGCCAGTGGAAAGCAATTTTGGTTTCAGGGTTCTTTGCACTCCTCAAGATTCTCGCAATGACTGTCTCCCCACTGTTTCTCATAGCTTTCATCAAGGTTGTTGATGCCAATGCAGCTTCTAGATATGAGGTTTATGCACTGACCGCTGGTCTGTTCTTTGTGAAAATTGTGGAGTCACTGTCGGAGAGGCAATGGTTCTTTAGAACTAGACTTATTGGACTCCAGATAAGATCATTGATATCTGCAGAAGTTTATCAGAAGCAACTAAGACTCTCAAATGCTGCCAAGATGACTCATTCTCCTGGTGAGATGGTGAATTATGTAACAGTGGATGCTTACAGGGTTGGTGAATTTCCATTCTGGTTGCATCAGATTTGGTCCACAACCCTCCAGTTGTGTCTCTCTTTGATTATTATTTACTTCGCTGTTGGGGCAGCAACAGTTGCAGCTGTAACTGCTCTCATATTGACTGTGGTGGTAAGCTCTCCATTGGCAAAGTTGCAGCATGAATATCAAACAAAGTTCATGATTGCACAAAAGAAGAGGCTGAAGGCCATGACGGAAGCACTATCAAATATGAAGATCTTGAAGCTGTATTCTTGGGAGAAAAATTTCAAGAAGGTCATAGAAGAGCTTAGAGTAGAAGAACTCAAATGGATATCTAAAGTAGTCTCACAAAAGGGTTATTGTAATGCTTTATTCTGGACAGCACCTGTTTTGGCAGCAGCTGTCACCTTTTGGACATGCTACTTGCTTGGATTTGCACTCTCTCCAAGTAATGTCTTCACTTTTTTAGCAACTTTGCGTATTCTTCAGGAGCCAATAAGGTTTATCCCAGATGTTTTGGGAGCATTCATTGAAGCACAGGTGTCCTTCTCTCAGATTGTGAAGTTCCTTGATGCACCAGAGTTGGAGAACAGACATACAAGGAAAGTGAGCAGTGGCAAGGAGGTTGAACATTCCATTTTCATTAGATCTTCAGAAATTTCATGGGATACTAGTCCTACAAAGCCTACATTGAGGAACATAGATTTAGTGGTGAAACAAGGAGAAAAAGTAGCTATTTGTGGAGAGGTTGGCTCAGGAAAATCAACTCTTTTGGCTGCTATTCTTGGAGAAGTTCCACATATCACTGGCATTGTAAGCATTCATTTCAATTATATATATATATATATATATATATATAACTACTACAAATTTGAAGTCTTACTAGTTACATCTTGTGACTGCACAAATTTACAGGTTCAAGTATATGGCACGATAGCATATGTTTCTCAGTCTGCTTGGATTGAAACAGGAACTATACAAGATAATATTCTGTTTGGGACTCCCATGGATCATGTTAGATACCATGAAACTCTTAGGAAGTGTTCTCTTGTAAAGGACTTAGATATACTTCCATTCCGAGATCTCACTCAGATAGGAGAAAGAGGTGTCAATCTAAGTGGTGGCCAGAAGCAACGCATCCAACTGGCACGTGCATTGTATCAAAATGCAGATGTCTACCTCTTGGATGATCCATTCAGTGCGGTTGATGCCCATACAGCCACAAGCCTATTTAATGTAATTATATCTTTCAAGTAGTAAATAGTAATCATTTTTGTGTGCTTTGGAATCTGATGTGAAAGTTTTCCAGGACTATGTCATGGGTGCTCTGGCAGAGAAGACAGTGTTGCTTGTGACACACCAAGTCGACTTCCTTCAATCTTTTGATTCAATATTGGTATAAGTTCTTCTAATGTCTCAGTTGTTCTATTCATTAATGTTCTTTTGTCTTTGTTTTAATAGTATTTTAGCTTTGTTGGTTTTAGTACATGTAAAAAGTTTCCATTCAATGATATGCATGTACAGTAAGTACAGGTGATGTAGTGTACTGTCTTTTTGTCACAGTTGATGTCTTCAGGGACGATTTCAGGAGCAGCTCCTTACGAAGAGTTGCTGGCTTTTTGTCAAGAATTTCGAGAACCTGTTAATGCACACAATAAGAATTTTGGTTCCCAGAGGCAAGTTGAATATGCCTCCACTAGAAAACATAAATCGTCTGCAGAGGAGATTGAGAATGTTAGAACTGACGTACAACTTATAGAATTTTCGGGAGATCAATTGATTAAGAAAGAAGAGAGAGAAACAGGAGACACTGGGTTCAAGCCATGCATTCAGTATTTGAAGCATGGCAAGGGATTCTTGCACTTCTCTTTATCAGTTGTTTTCTTGTTTCTATTCATAGTTGGGCAGTTACTTCAAAACTTTTGGTTGGCTTTGAATCTTCAGGATTACAGCATTTCCAGGGTCAAACTCTTCACAGTTTACTCTGTGATCTTTTGTATTATGGCCTTCTGTATGCTTCTTCGATCTTTTAGGATTGTCGATTTAGGATGTGGAGCATCAGAATCCATTTTCTCCACCCTACTGAACTCCCTTTTCCGAGCACCAATGCTGTTTTATGATTCAACACCTTTGGGGAGGATACTTAGTCGGGTAAGATATAACAGTGTCCAATTATAGCTTAAATAATCTGCTCTTCAAGTATCTGTTGTTACAGCAACCAAATGGAGGTTTCTTATATTTGCATTTGCCAATCTTTTCAGGTATCTACTGATATGAATATCATCGACCTTGAAGTAGCGCTAAGGTTAACAGTAGCTGTTGGAGCAACTCTGAACACATTTAGCATATTCTTAGTCATGGTTTTTCTTACTTGGCCACTACTATTCCTGATTGTACCTACAGTTTATGTTACTTTTCGCCTTCAGGTACTGCACTAAAACCAACCTAAATAACCACAATATTTAGAACTTCAGTCATTTCCTTGCAGTTTTACTTGAATATGGTTGTCTTTTCTACAAATAGAGTTACTACTTTGCATCTTCAAAAGAGTTGATGCGCATGAATGGCACGACTAAGTCTGCACTTGCAAGCCACCTTTCAGAATCTATTGCTGGAGCAGTGACAATCAGAGCTTTTGGACAGGAGGAAAGATTCTTCTCCAAAAACTTAGAATTCATTGATGCAAATTCTAGTGCTGACTTCAATAGCTTCTCAACCAACGAGTGGTTAATTGAACGTCTAGAATTGCTTTGTGCTATTGTTCTCTCAGCCTCAGCATTTGCCATTACTTCGATTCAGTCCGGTGCTTCTTCATCTGGTTAGTATATAGTAGCTTCTGCTCTGGTTGAATCATGTGCCTCATAACCATTTATTCATACCCGTCTAACATTTTTCATCTTTCGACAGGATTTATTGGGATGACACTATCATATGGCCTTTCACTGAATATCTTTCTAGTACTTTTGGTCCAATTTCATTGCTTTTTAGCAAATTCAATCATTTCTGTAGAAAGGGTAGAACAATACATGCACATTCCTAGCGAAGCTGCAGAAGTGATAAAAGACAACCGACCTGCACACAATTGGCCTATTGTTGGTAAAGTGGAAATACATGACTTAGAGGTTAGCATAACAATACATGCTAAAGAAGTAAAGAGTACTACTCTACGAACATTAATTTAAACTTGTACATGACACTCAAACATTATGCAGGTAAGATATAGGCCAAATTCTCCTTTGGTTCTCCATGGGATAAACTGCATCATTGAGGGAGGCCACAAAATTGGAATTGTTGGCCGGACTGGAAGTGGAAAGACAACTCTTATCAGTGTTTTGTTTCGTCTGGTAGAGCCTACAGGGGGAAGGGTCATCGTTGATGGCTATGACATATGCACAATTGGCCTTTATGATTTAAGATCACGTTTTGGGATCATCCCTCAAGATCCGACATTGTTTGGCGGGTCTGTGAGATACAACCTCGATCCCTTGGCAGAGCATACCGATCATGAAATATGGGAGGTAAAGCTTATTTATTTCAGTCTAATAACAAATAGTCTGTTTTTCTTCTTTTTTGTTAACGAGTACGAGTCTATGATCAATTCTAGTATTGGTTGGTTAATTCCATGTTTAGCTATGGTATTTTCTTTTGCAAGTCCTTAACAAGCCAAGTAAATCCATTTCATACTCAGTAGTTTCTTTCTGCAACTTACATTTCTTTCATTGATTTGTGAAAAGGTTCTTGAGAAATGTCAGCTACGGGAGGCCATTGGAGAGGAAGAAGGGGGCCTGGATTCTTTAGGTAAGAAGTTATGTACCGAGTAGCACTTTTTGGTGTCAATGAAAGCACATCTAAAAAGATGGTAATGCAGTTGTGCAAGACGGAACAAACTGGAGCATGGGACAACGACAACTGTTCTGCTTGGGGCGTGCTTTACTGAAGAAAAGCCGAATTCTAGTGCTTGATGAAGCCACAGCATCAATGGACAATGCAACAGACTCTTTTCTCCAAAAAACTATAAGAACAGAATTTGCAGACTGCACTGTAATAACAGTGGCACATAGGATACCCACCGTGATGGACTGCACTAAGGTTCTCGCTCTTAGTGATGGTAAGTGCCCACCATGAACGGAATACTCTTTTGTTTATTTATTATTTGATTTGATGTTAGGTGTTCATTTTCTAAATTTACACTGACAGGCAAAGTAGTAGAGTATGATGAGCCAATGAAGCTGATGAACAATGAGGGATCACTATTCGGGCAGCTTGTTAAGGAATACTGGTCTCGTTCTGCCAATGCTAGCATGCACTCAGAAGGCTGATAGTGAAAGGTACTGGGGTGCTTTCGATCACGTAGTAAATAAAGCTCTGCCTGCTAGACTTGTTTCATTTCCCTTGTGTATTTTCATACCTGTTACTAGTGGCCACTATATCTGTTTTCCTTTTTGCTTCCTTCCATTAGCATTGTAATAAAAGGGGTGCATTATGTATGTTTTCTAGAGCATATCTGCCTCACATTCATAATATCAGAATTAGTTTGTGGCAAGTACGTACCCTTGCTGGGGGTATGCAATTATCCCCTATTCAGGAGTTGAAAATCTGTTTGGTCACAGAAAGGGTTGGGCGTACCTAACTTATTTTTTCCTAAGACTTGCAAATGAAGTAAAGTCCAGAAATGGCTGTCTCTAAGTTGGCACTTGGCAGCAGGCTCTTCTTTGTGCTTTTCAATTATTCCCAAATATAAGACACATTAAATTATTGGTCGGAAAAGTGATTAATTGCACGAAACATACAAATTGAAGATCAAGTAGCAATTAATATAGGACCAATATTTTGTAGCGTTGTTATAGTGAATAGTGAGAGTACTTGAGCATCGACCACCAGTTGAAAATGGGACCAGTAAAACTCAATACTAATCAGTGTAGTACTGAGTGAGACCTGATTCTTACTTGTACCAAGTGTAAGCATTCAGCTGCAACCTGGCCACCAATTCAACGGACGCTGGAACAGACTACTGAAATGACAGTAAGATACAGACAGATGGAGATGGACTGCACTAAGGTGCTTGTTATTGGATATGGTAAGTATTTTAGCATGCTTTACATGTTATTATATCACGTGTAATGTTATCTTGTATGAAGGTTTGGTATGTTCAATAGTACCCATATGACTTTTTGTTGGGTAGAGAAGATATTGGCCTTGGGGAGTGAAGTTCACTTATGTTCTGAACCACACAACTGGCCTAGTAGCTATGTCTATCTATTGATGCCTTTACATTCACTAATTGTAGCAGATCTAGAGCAGATTTTCATTGTAGTAGATACTGCATCATGGTCGGATATCATTGACCGGCATGTCATGGTGGGATGTTCCTTCTCTTTCTTTCCATCGTTGATCATTGCCGGCGAGATGCACTTGGTCTCCCGAATTTTCGTATTTGTTAATGTCTTTGTCATGTGTTTATTGATGTTTTTTTATGTGATTACTTGTTTATTTACAAAAGAGGTTATTTGTACTATATGGCTGGCATTGGCCTAGTCCGCCAGCTTCTTGTACCTTTTTTTTATCAAATAAATTTTCGTGAGGGACAATAAATTAGTCCTTCAACGCTTACCAAAAAAAAAATGGAAGATAAAACATTGAAGCATATAATATCAATTTATCATCCCGTGGGAGATTTGGTCCATCTGTAGTCTGCTGCATCAGCTACTGAATGGTAGTTTTTTTAGTAGCCATAAAACATATGTTTATGTTTTCTGCCATATCGAATTTACTTGGATCTGTTTCTAGTTTGCAGAAATTATTAAGTGCCCGCCTAAGTTTTGAATTGCATATGGTCCCTCCCATAACCATATGTGACATCTTGAATCTAATTTTCCAGTGCAGGCATATAATATATAGTGTGTACTTGTTTCCTAAGGTAAACTGGACAAACAAAAAAAGGCATCTATGATCATTGCCATACATGATTCTTTGGGAGGTCTAAAAAGATCAAAACATCCTACAAGGATAACTGGACTTGCATGTTCAGAAGTACTGCTGCTAAGAACAGAGAACAGGGAACAGAGACTCCCAAGTGTTTCCTTTTTTTTTTTTTTTTTGAAAAAGGGGGGAGTGTTTCCTTTTCTATTGACAATAAGAGAAAGGCTAACCAGTCTAGCTTTGTCCTTTTCTGTTGACAATACAAGTAATTTGTCAGCTCATTCTACATGTCATAATTTTCCTTTATTAATTAGTACTATATCTCCCTTAGAAAGACCTACTAGATCGAAAATTGGTTATATCTGTAGCTGTGTTATGGATAGGTGGGTTGTTTGAATTAACTGTGCAAAAAGAAGATCAAAATTGGTGGTTAAATGTGCATATCGCTCATTAAAAGCACTATAACGAGAGAGACAAGTTCGCAGGGTATGAATTCTTGCTTTTGATAAAGACAGAAAAATCTGTGTGTGTGTGTGTGTGTGTGTGTGTGTGTGTGTGTTTGAAAGGCAGGTTACTGCATGAACTAGCTAGAGACCTCCAAAGAAAAACAAGTAAGCATTTATATTTGAATGCATGTTAGACCTAGAGGGAGATTTCTGTGTTTTCCCAATGTCTGAATGCATCTTTATTGAGTTATATTATATGCATTTGATGGGTATAGGTTTATAGCATTCAAACTTGAATAGTACATTTTCCTTACTTGGTGCTAACTTCATATGTACCCGACTATCAGAGAAGTTTTCTCCGAATCTGTGAAAAGGTATGCACTCACCTTTACAATTATGTTTTCAAGTACATATATGTTGTTCATATGTGGTCTTAATTTTGTTAGTCTGCTTAAAATTAACAGTGTATATAACATACATTTCCTTTTCTGCTTTTAAATTCTTCTTGCTTGTAATTGTGCAGACTTTACAGATTACTGGGGAACAGCATGGGGGAGGGTTTCTGGACCTTATTCTGCACTGGTTCCGAGTGTTCAAATGAGTCCGGAAATGAATGCAGTTCTGGCATTCTAGCCATTATCAATCCAAATTCATGTATCAACAATGTTGTGGTCATTGCAGTTGATATTTTGCTCCTATTCATCTTGTTATGTTTCCTTATGTATAGAATAGCGTCAAAGAAGATTATAGCACCATCACAACCTTACACCTTCTCTACAGTATCAATTGTCTCAGTCATTTTCAATGCTGGTTTGGCTTTGGCTTACTTGGGACTGGGGATATGGATAATCATTGAGAAAGTAGATACATATCACACGGTTTTACCTCTACATGGATGGCTAGTATATTTTTTTCAAGGGTTTACATGGTTGGGCCTGGGTTTTACCATAAACCTCTCGAAACCAGACCTTCCACATTATGCAATAATGAAATTCTTTTCAATTTTTGGTTTCTTGATTGCATTTCTTCTCTGTGGTTCATCAGTTTGGGAATTTATTATGGATGAGACCTTATCAGTTCTGATTGTTTTGAACATTCTTTGTTTCCCTGGATCAGTTCTGTTGCTTTTTAGTGCATTTGAAGGAAGCAATAATGCACAGGGTGATCTGGAAGTCCATGATGGTGATGCATGCTACACACCTTTGCCTGGTGCAGAACAGGATATCACAGGTGATGAAATCAGTTCAGATGACAATGTAACTCATTTTGCAAAGGCTGGATTGTTTAGTAAAATGACATTTTGGTGGTTGAATCCTTTGATGAAGAAAGGTAAGGAAAAGATTCTTGAGAATGAAGATATTCCACAATTGCGAGAAGCTGATCGAGCAAGAACGTTGCACTCAGTATTTAAGGTGCAATTGCAGAAAAGAAAGGAAAGACATCCATCCAGTAGTGACCCTTCTGTTCTGACCATAATTTTTTTCTGCCAGTGGAAAGCAATTTTGGTTTCAGGGTTCTTTGCACTCCTCAAGATTCTCGCAATGACTGTCTCCCCGCTGTTTCTCATAGCTTTCATCAAGGTTGTCGATGCCGATGCAGCTTCTAGATATGATGTTTATGCACTGACTGCTGGTCTGTTCTTTGTGAAAATCGTGGAGTCACTGTCGGAGAGGCAATGGTTCTTCAGGACTAGACTTATTGGACTCCAGGTAAGATCACTGATATCTGCAGCAGTTTATCAGAAGCAACTAAGACTCTCAAATGCTGCCAAGATGACTCATTCTCCTGGTGATATAGTGAACTATGTAACAGTGGATGCTTACAGAATCGGTGAATTTCCATTCTGGTTTCATCAGATATGGTCCACAAACCTTCAATTGTTTCTCTCATTACTTATTATTTACTTCGCTGTTGGGGCTGCAACTCTTGCAGCTTTAACTGTTCTCATATTGACTGTGGTGGTAAGCTCTCCATTGGCGAAGTTGCAGCACGAGTATCAAACAAAGTTCATGACTGCACAAAACAAGAGGTTGAGGGCCATTACAGAAGCACTATCAAATATGAAAATCTTGAAGCTGTATTCTTGGGAGACAAATTTCAAGAAGGTCATAGAAGGTTTTAGAGCAGAAGAGCTTAACTGGATAGCTAAAGTACTGTCACAAAAGGGGTATTGTAATGCACTATTCTGGACAGCACCTATTTTGGCAGCAGCTGTAACCTTTTGGACATGTTACTTCCTCGGATTTACGCTCACACCTAGTAATGTTTTCACATTTCTAGCAACTTTGCGTATTCTTCAGGAGCCAATTAGGCTAATCCCTGACGTCTTTGGAGCATTTATTGAAGCCAAGGTTTCATTTTCTCGGATTGTTAAGTTCCTTGATGCACCAGAGTTGGAGAACAGACATACCAGGAAAGAGAGCGGTGGCAAGGAGCTTGAGCATTCCATATTCATTATAGCCCCTGAAATTTCATGGGATACTAGTGCTACAAAGGCCACATTGAGGGACATCAATTTGGTGGTAAAACCAGGAGAAAAAGTTGCTATTTGTGGAGAGGTTGGCTCAGGAAAATCAACCCTTTTAGCTGCAATTCTTGGAGAGGTTCCACGAATCAATGGTGTTGTAAGTATTCATTGCAACAAAAATAATAATAAAAGTTTATAAGGTTAAATCCATGCTACAGCTTGTGATTGCCTAGCTAAATGTACAGGTTCAAGTATATGGCACAATAGCATATGTCTCTCAATCTGCATGGATCCAAACAGGAACTATACAAGATAATATTCTGTTTGGGTCTCCCATGGATCATGTAAGATATCGAGAAATACTTCAGCAGTGTTCTCTCATAAAGGACCTGGAGATTCTTCCATTCTGCGATCTCACTCAAATAGGAGAAAGAGGGGTCAATTTAAGTGGTGGCCAGAAACAGCGCATTCAACTTGCACGAGCATTGTATCAAAATGCTGAAGTCTACTTATTGGATGATCCTTTCAGTGCTGTTGATGCCCATACTGCCACAAGCCTTTTCAATGTAACTATTACTTCTCAACTAGTTATGATGTCTTTTATTGTCTTTATTCACCAAAAATATGAGTTATGATTTCTTTCAATTTGAAATTATCTGCTTTGAAATCTGATGTGAAAGTTTTCGATCCAGGAATATGTCATGGGAGCTCTGGCAGAGAAGACGGTGTTGCTTGTTACACACCAAGTCGACTTCCTTCCAGCATTTAATTCCATATTGGTAATGTATAAGCTCTTCTTGATTTCTCAGCTTTTCTTTGTACCATACATCCTTATTTATGTTTTTGATAGATTACTTATGGTCCATTTGGGTTTAAAAATAAGTTTTCTTTATTCCTTCATTGATATTCTAGGTAAGTCTCATATGTGAAGCAATCAGTTTATGTTCTGCATATTTCTTTTGTCCACAGCTGATGTCTTCGGGCAAAATTTCAAGAGCAGCTCCTTACAACGAGTTACTGGCTTCTTGTCAAGAGTTCCAAGACCTTGTTAATGCACACAATGACACTGCTGGTTCTGAGAGGCAAGTTGAATATGCTTCTACTAGGAAAAACAAATTGGCTGCAAAGGAGATTGAGAAAGAAAGAACTGAGGTAGAGAGAAAAGAATCTTCAGGAGATCAATTGATCAAGAAAGAAGAGAGAGAAACAGGAGACACAGGGTTCAAGCCATACATTCAGTATTTGAAGCATAGCAATGGCTTTATGCACTTCTCTTTATCAGTTCTTTTCTTGTTTATGTTCATTGTTGGGCAATTAATTCAGAATTATTGGTTGGCTTTGAATCTTCAGGATTATAGCGTGTCCAGAGTCAAACTATTCACAGTTTATTCTGTGATCTTCTGTATTATGTCGATCTTTTTGCTTTTTCGATCTTTTATGATAGTCGATTTAGGATATGGAGCTTCAGAATCTATTTTCTCTGCGCTACTGAACTCTCTTTTCCGTGCACCAATGCTGTTTTATGATTCAACACCTGTGGGGAGGATACTTAGTCGGGTAAGACTTGAGAGTTTCTAAAACATAACTTGAATGATCTTCTTGGGGCTTTACTGCAAGAGAATGCAACTTCCTTACATTTTCATTGGCTATTTCAGGTATCTACTGATATGAATATCATCGACCTCGAAGTTGGTTTAAAGTTGGCATTTGCTGCTGGGGCGATTGTTAGCGCTTACAGCATATTTTTGGTATTGGTTGTTCTTGCTTGGCCACTCATGTTTCTGATTGCACCTACAATATATCTTACTTATCTGTTTCAGGTACTGCACTAAACCAACTTTAGTTACCATTTCAATAATTTCATTACACTTTTTGCCTTTTCGAAACTATATCTTCTTCTTAATTAGTTTTCTTTTGTATCAACAGAATTACTACTTTGCTTCAGCAAAAGAGTTGATGCGAATGAATGGCACGACTAAGTCTGCAATTGCAAGCCAACTTTCTGAATCTATTGCTGGAGCCATGACAATCAGAGCTTTTGGACAGGAGAAACGACTCTACTCAATAAACTTGGATTTTGTTGATGCAAATTCTAGTGCTGACTTCAATAGTTTCTCAACAAATGAGTGGTTAACTGAACGTCTGGAATTTCTGTGTGCTATTGTTCTCTCAGCCTCAGCCATTGCCATTACTTGGATTGATGCTTCTTCCTCTGGTTAGTAGAGATTGTCTTGCCGCCATCTAACTTCTCATTTTGAAGCATACATATACATTCCTTCTCATAACCATCTATATATTCATACATGTTTGTCTATCATTTGACAGGTTTTATTGGGATGACACTATCATATGGTCTCTCGTTAAATGTATACCTTGTAACTTCTGTCCAACTTCAGTGCATGATAGGAAATTCAATTGTTTCCGTTGAAAGGGTAGAACAATACATGCATATTCCCAGTGAATCTGCGCAAGTAATAGAAGACAACCGACCTGCACACAATTGGCCTCTTGTTGGTAAAGTGGAAATATGCGACTTAAAGGTTAGCATGACAAAGAAACACAACAAAATGTTACTCTAGGAAAATTGGAACTTGAGTATGACCTTGAATAGCATTATGCAGGTAAGATACAGGCCAAACTCTCCTTTGGTTCTTCGTGGGATAAATTGCATCATTGAAGGAGGCTCCAAAATTGGAATTGTTGGCCGGACTGGAAGTGGAAAGACAACTCTTATCAGCGTTTTGTTTCGTCTGGTAGAGCCTACGGAGGGAAAAGTCATTGTAGATGATTATGACATTTGTACCATTGGTATTCATGATTTAAGATCACGTTTGGGGATCATCCCACAAGAGCCAACCTTATTCAGTGGCTCTGTGAGATTCAACCTTGACCCCTTGTCAGAGCATACTGATCTTGAAATATGGGAGGTAAAGTTTTTGCATATGTGCTATGAATTTTGAAGTCCTTTTCACTCATAAAGCTTAATGTGTTCAGCTAAAAGTTATAAAAAGGCTCCATCACAACTAGTGAAGTATATATCCATACTCTATATGTTATGTATCTCACACATAAATCTTTTGTGAAAATGATAAAGGTTCTTGAGAAATGCCAGTTGCGAGAAGCCATTCAAGAGAAAGAAGAGGGTCTAGATTCCTTTGGTAAGACCATAAGCTAGAGATTGAGTACTCTAGTGGTGCCTTTCGATGTCGTTGAAACCACAACTAAGAAAGGGTTTTGCAGTTGAGCAAGATGGAACAAACTGGAGCACAGGGCAGCGTCAACTATTTTGTTTGGGACGTGCTTTACTGAAGAAGAGCCGAATACTTGTGCTGGATGAAGCCACTGCATCAATGGACAATGCAACAGACTCCATTCTCCAGAAAACTATAAGAAAGGAATTTGCAGATAGCACTGTAATAACAGTGGCCCATAGGATACCAACCGTGATGGACTGCACTAAGGTTCTTGCTATAAGTGACGGTAAGCACCCTATCCCCCTCTATAAGGAACAATGTGCTGAACAAATTGCTTGTGGTAGTTATGTGATCCTAGTTGTAACTTGCCAAAATTGCATTGACAGGGCTAGTAGTGGAGTATGATGAGCCAACGAAGCTGATAAACAACAAGGGGTCACTATTTGGGCAGCTTGTCAAGGAATACTGGTCTCGTTCTGCCAAAGCCGGCCTCCATTCAGAAGATTGATTTGGGAAAGGTGATCACCTCTGGTACAGCTTGGACCATCCGGCTTTAAAATTTAAAGATGCCATTGAGTTTTTGGCCAATTTTTGGTCTAATGATGGCACTGAGCTAGAGTTTAGTTACTTAATAAGCTATTGCAGCATTCATTCTTCTTTTCCTTTGTCCAGAAGCATTCAAGGTACAAATTACTGATGTTCAAGAGATTCTTCCCTTTGGAATTATACTTGAGCCAGTTGTGATTAATAAGTACTACTTATACATACTAACAAAGATGATTGGACAGTTTCTTCTTGATTCCCAAACTGACACTAGTTACATTACAACTTATGAAGAGTTCAATACAAAACTAATTCTCTAGATTTGGTCTAATGCAAACCACCAAAAACACACTTTTTATCTGTTACACATCTGGTTACATGCCATTTACCCTGTAAAGTGTAAATCATAATTCTGAAGCAGAGTTTGAACCTTAATGTTTATAGTATTAGCTGCTCAGCAAGTTCATGTTTCACAAATTTACAATTCCTTTCAAACAGATTTTGGTACCTTGCGACCGACTTTATGCTATCTTCAGCTGAAGTGATCAGGTGAAGCTAGGTGTCGAAAACCATTCTCAGGAACTGGCTGAGTTCTTACAACTCCACCCGAGGGCATTTTGCTACCACAAACCCACCTATTTTCAAGAACTGAATCGTCTTCAGCCTGTCCTTCCATTACTTGAAACTTCTTCCTCTTTCGATGTCTCATACATACCATCCCAAGATAACACCCCAAAATAGCTACAAGAACACCAAGGACAATTGCAACTACCCATGAATACCGCAGGATCTCCGGTTTCTTCTTTACTGGAACAACAATTGAAAAATGACCTTCATCATTAGTGTTACATACCCCAGGAGATCTCATGTCACTGAGGTAAACTGTCCCGTTGGCAGCAAACAATGCACATTTTGCCTTAGAGATCAAACGTTCCTCCAATGTCAGATTCGGGAACTGAATCAATATCGGCTTCCCCATTGTGTTTAGACCAACCCTTCTTGCATTTGTCGAACTTGTATCTGTTGCATCGTAAACTAGTAAACCAACAACAGAGGTGAGAAATGAGTAACCTGGATGATGGTAGAACTGAGATGACAGATTCCCCAAGTCTTGATACACCAAAGCCAGTCTCTTCACATGAGGCATTGGCTTGGTTCTTGATGGGATATGAAAACAGCTGAGCTTTTCAGCACCTCTGTTCCACAACCTCCTGCTTCGAAGCCCCACAACAAAGACTTCCACGCCGGATAGGTTAGCCGGGAGGATTGCCTTGTACACAGCACCGGTGTGAGGCCGGTGCTGCACAAGAGTCTTCAGGGCCACATCTCTAGTGAACACATCTAAAGAGTCAGTACTGCTAGAGTTGCTACACGAGCAGAAAAGAAAGATGCAGAAAACCGAGATGAAAAACCAGCTCATACTGTGGATTCTCAACAATCCTAACATTACTGACCAATACTTCAGTTTCCCAAACAATGCTGATGAACTTAGATTTGTATGAGTACTCTACTAGTCTACTTGAATGTCTAGGATTAAAGGGGTTCTCTATAATGATATGTTCTGGCAAAGATGATCAGCATGCTTCGTGGTCCCTGGAGACAAAGGACTTTTAGAGCACCTTTCATCAAGTGTTTGGTGTGCTCGACTTTCCTCAAAGCCAATAGGGATGACATATTTACAATATAGACGTTGGACTTTATGTAGAAGTGAAATCCAGTCAGATTTGGAGGGACACCAGCTTTTACCTCACGAGAATCCAATCCCATTCATCATTTTAATGATGGTAGATTTTGTGGTGAAAACAAGAAAAATCTTAGCCCACCAAGGTGTCGAATGCTAACCAAGGGTGTACAATAAACATCTTGTTTTTGTTTACTCTAGAGTTGAACGTCATTTTTGGGTACTGAGCTGAGAAATCTTCGACACTCCACACTTGTTACCAAAAATGATTAAATTTCAAAACTAACACAAGAAATTGGTCCCTTAAGCGCCAAGCATTCAACAACCAAAATCAATACAAATATACAAACCCTCTATAAAGCTAGTATAAGCTTGGCCGTTCCAAGTGAAAACTTATCTTTACAATCCTCTAGATTATGAGTAGGATTATGATTCCTAATTTACATTACATCGTACTCTTGTATATATTCATCTATAAATGACTCATTTTGCTGGCATGAGCTAAAAGAGCCACCATTTCCATTAACGTAAACGTTAACTCTTTGAAACTCAATGATGATTCATCTATCAGAAAGTTACTCAATGAAGCTTCCATGGCAAGTCCTTGACCTTGTTTAGGGGCTAGTATAAGCTTGACCATCCCAAGTAAAAACTAACGTTCAAGATCATCCTAAGTTCTTTTTTGTTTCTATTTCTATGCATATGTTCCTGCTTAATTAGTTTCTGCTAAAACATAAGCTATAAAAGTTTGATATACATATGAATACCGATCTTACATTTGTAAACGAGCATATTACTTTTATGTCTCAAAACTTTTAGTTTCATCCAATATCTAATTCAAATAGTTGGTTTAGCTCTTGCATTTGGTCTACACTAATACCATAGCAATTTTCCCCCAAAAAAACTTATCAGATTCCTCTACCATATAACATTATCATAGTTTCATCATTGTCATTCATTATCATGCTGACAATATGTGCTCAACATGAAAATTTGATCGAGATTCTTCTGTACCAAAATATATGACAACTTTAGACCATTCCATTCTCTCTCTCTCTC
>NC_020495.1:2163174-2174012 GCF_000184155.1 Fragaria vesca subsp. vesca | reverse complement strand
TACTACTACTACTAACTACTACTACTACTCTACTCTCTCTCTCTCTCTCTCTCTCTCTCTCTCTCTCTCTCTCTCTCTCTCTCTCTCTCTCTCTCTCTCTCTCTCAAACTTTAGACCATTCCAACCAAGTGACCAACCAAATAAATCAATCCCGAATTTAGAAGTTTTATCCCACATCTAAACTATAATTTGTCTACACATGAACAGTGAGCCACAAACATAATTAGCAAACTAATCGACATTAATAAGTTAAAGAAAGCAAAAATCATATACAACACTACCACGGCTAAACTCAAGTGGCCTAGTGAACGATCGTCCTCGTTTAACGAAGGTGTCAAAGTGACCATGCACTTATCACCACAGCGTGACAACATTAGCACACACTCTTAAATCTTAATTTACTCGTCCCTCCCCGAAACGATGCCGTTTTGGCTTCAACTGTTTTCTGCTTGCGGCTCTGTTAGAGTTAAAGTTTCCTTTGAAAATAAAATACCTCCGCTTTACGTGTTCTCGATTCAAAACGAATCGTTTTGATATCCGGAAAATGACGGAAGCCAAGGTCGACCACCCGATCACCGTCCCGGAGACACCGCCGTCCCCCGAACTGGACTTCACCTTCGCCTTCAACGACCCCAATTTCTCCGATCGGGTTCTCAGGATCGAAATCCTCCCCGACATTCCGGTTTCCCAATCGGACGTTGAGGCCTACGTCAGCAACTCCGATTGGGGGCATAATAGAAAGAGACGCAGGGCCGAGAGTAAGAACCAGAGTGGTAGCAATTTCTTTCCCAAGTTTTCATTTTTATTTTTTTTCTACCAATTTGATGAAATTAGGGTTTAGTATGAAATTGAGGGAATTGGGGGAAAGATTGCACCTTTATTGTCTTGTTTGGCTTAACATTGCTGGGTCGAAATTGGGTTTTGAGATGGTGAATTATTTTGTAGTGTATACGCACAAAACAAGTAAAAGGCCCCAGTTTGTGTTATTGTCTCTGTTAGTACTGTTACTTGTAGCTTCGGTGAGTTTTCAGAGTTTTTTTTATTGGAAAGACTACATCTTTAGGGTGGTTGTTTAGTTTTTGTGTTTCGGTTAGGGGTGCAGCGCAGTGTTTGTTGGAATGTGCATTTATCATTGTGATTTTACCTGATTATTATCAAGATTACTTTCGGTTAGAGGATGCTAGAGTTCACAGATTAGAAACTTGGATTCGATTACAGGAATGTTGAATTATATAGACTGTGTTTTGTAATACCTTTGTGTCGTTGACATACAGTATAATAGGTTCATGGCTTAATGGCCTTTAAGAATAGTGTTTTCTGTCTATGTTTTTTTCTTTTCTTTGGTCATTCTGTTACTTTTGTTTTGGATTTGAGTTTTATAACTGTTTAGGATATCTATCTTGCATGTGTTTCAGCCCAAGTATTATGCTTACTTTACCGTGTTGGTTAAACTACATATTACTGAATTGGAGTGTTATTGCACTTTCTCTCAGCTGAGGACATTGTTGTGCAATGTGAGGAGCAGGTCTTACATTGTAACATGCTTGATACAGAGGATTTTGTGGTATGTGAAAATCAAGATGAGGATGCTATGGCAACTACCGAGTCGCCTTCAGGTTCTGACTTAATCTTAGGTTTTCGTATATTATCTTGGTCTGTCTGTTCTCTTTTCTTGTTTCTTTGAAATCTATGAATCTATGCTGAAGCCCCCAATATCTCTCATGTGAAATCGGAATGGATACTGATAACAAAATTCTTATCTTCTTTTCCTAGGACTAGTAAACTGCTTTTGTGTTTGTAAATCTATTTTATTACTAGTTGGATATCATACGGTTATATATCCTGATTTGGTATGTTGGCCGCCATAGTTTTTTGTTTGTTGCTGTGAAATTATTGACTGGTTGTGGTATCATTTTGTAGTTTCACTCTGCAATTGTGTCAATGTTAAAGCTGCTGGTATCTGGATCACGGATTGCTCCACAGTTCTGAGGGTTGAAACCATACATATAAGTTCTCCGATATTGGCTGCAAAGAGTCCCTTTTTTTACAAGGTGAAATATATTGTCCTGGTGATTGCTGGTTTCTTTTAGTGGCTGTCTTCAGTCACTCACATGTTTGTTTTTTTGCCTCCCGTAGTTGTTCTCGGATGGGATGAAACAGTCAGGGTTAGAGGAACGACAAGCAACTCTAAGAATTCATGAATCAGGTACTCTTTTTTCTCGGTTGTATTATCAGCTAATGAAATTTGTTGATTCATCTTTATTAGGAAATTTGCAACTGCAATGGTGCTATTTTTTAATAGTAAAGATATATCTTATACAAGCCTTTTCTAACTGTATCTACATCATCTAATCTGACTGCAGAAGAAGCGGCCCTCATGGACCTTCTTAATTTCATTTATGGTAATACATTGTCCACGACAACAGCACCTTCATTGTTGGATGTGCTAAAGGCTGCTGACAAATTTGAGGTTGAATCTTGCATGAGATATTGCAGTAGGTTATTGGGACAATTGCCTATGACTCGTGATTCTGCCTTGCTTTATTTGGACCTTCCATCTAGTGTTCTGATGGTTGATGCAGTTCAATCACTCACAGATACAGCAAAAAAGTTCCTTGCTACCCGCTATAGAGAACTAACCAAGTGAGCTTCTTTTTTTCATGCAACTTTAATCTTATCATAATGATTCTTAATCATGTTTTAAGTGCTTCAAGCCTTTTCTTTGAAGTACTCTTTCCAATAATCTCTCCAATCTAGTTTTCAGAATCTCTTCATTTCCGGAACAAGCAACAACGATTTGTCCTCCCTGTACTCCGATATCAAAATTTTACTTGTGGTTTAAATCTTTGAAGTATTTGTTATATCCACTTTTAATTTATTGGATCAAGCTACATAATTTGATATATGGTATATTTCATTTGCATATTCAGAAATTTGATTGTTGAAGTGCTGCATTTCTTACCAGGTTTGTGGATGAGGTGTTGTACTTGCCCCTTGCTGGTATCGAGGCTGTACTGTCTAGTGATGATCTCCATGTTGCATCAGAGGATGCTATTTTTGATCTGGTTCTTAAGTGGGCACGGTTGCATTACCGGAATGCTGAAGATCGACAAGAAGTCATTGCTTCGCGCCTTGCTCGCCTCATTCGTTTTCCTTTCATGTCCTGTCGAAAGCTTAGGAAGGTTCTAAGCTGCAATGATTTTGATCCTCAACTGTCATCAAAGATAGTGCTTGAGGCTTTGTTTTACAAGTCTGAGACACCATACAGGCAGCGGTTACTTGCTGTGGAGAATGCTAACGCCACGTATCGTGGCTTTGTGGATCGTTCCTACAAGTACAGGCCAGTGAAAATAGTGGAATTTGAACTACCCCATCCACAGTGTATTGTGTACCTAGATCTGAAGCGCGAAGAGTGTGCACGCTTGTTTCCAGCTGGTCGGGTGTACTCACAGGCTTTTAACCTGGGTGGGCAGGGCTTTTTCTTGTCTGCCCATTGCAACATGGACCAACAGAACTCCTTTCAGTGCTTGGGGCTGTTTTTAGGGATGCAAGAGAAGGGATCAGTTAGTTTTGTAGTTGACTATGAATTCTCAGTAAGGGTAAAGCCTGAGGAGGAGTTTCAGAGTAAACACAAAGGTACTTACACTTTCACTGGTGGGAAGGCTGTTGGGTATAGGAACTTGCTTGCTATACCCTGGACAACATTCATGGCCGATGACAGCATCTATTTCATTAATTCTGTTCTCCATCTCCAGGCTGAGCTTATCATCAGGCAATGACTCCTTTCTTCAACTGGTTAGGAAGAGCAAAAAATGCCTTACGTAACAACTTGTAGTTTAGATGTCTGGCAGACTTAGGTAACTTCTTGGCATCACAGACCGGGTAAACAGTTGTTTGTACTCGTACTGATGTATAAATGTTCAGGCTCAAAGAAATGAAAATGTAGGGTTAGTGAAAATCGCATTTCTTATTTATTTTTTGCTCTGCAAATGCTTTTTTTTCATCTGTATCTTGCTTTTGATGGCTTCCAATTTATATAGTTAACAGCTCCGACTGTTGTTCTTTCGAGGTTAGAACAAGCAACCTCGCCAGGCACCCCACCCAAGCTTTTGTTGTATGGCACATATATGATTTGGCACCAGCAAAGCAATATTTGTAGGCATGTAACAACAGTCTTGTCATCAGACCGGACATTTCTGTTACGGTTTTCCGAATACCAAAGATCAATGGAGATGGCACTGTACGCCTGATATATGGGGTTCGTGGACTTGAGGCTTTGTTGTGGGATGAAAATGGTGCTCTTGTGATGGCGTTCAAAGGGAGCTTGGGCAGTATCTACACATGGGGATGCAATTAGCTTTGAGCATTGGATATCCAAACATTTTTTTCGGTTCTTTCATTGAGTTTTCTGTTTACTTGTTCCTCGTAACGTAAATGGAATCATGCAATGCCATCATGGTTTATGTCGAGAAAATACTATCATGGTAATTAAGTACGTTATAATGTTTAAATAATAAGTAACTTCATTTCCTATGGTTTAAAGGAAGAAGAAAAAAACTTAATTAGCAAAAACAGCATTGGTTCCTACAATTAGGACAGATACTCAGATAGTATTAGAACCAAATACTAATTCGTGGAACACGGGAGAAATCGGACAGTATTGATTCCTAGTCATTCGAACTTCTGAATGTAGGAAGTGCTGTTTTAACCTTTTGGTGGAATTGGAATATGTAATCCATTTTAATTGCAATTATCATCTGGTACATTTGGTATAGTCTCGCTTCTTTCTTCTTGAATTGGTTAACCATGGGGAGCGAGGTCCAAAGTTATGCACCCACAAAAGAGAAACAATCCCATCAAAATTATTAATCCTATAACGTACATTAGGAATTATTAAAGTGTAGTAGCACACTAGCTAGCACCTGTTCAAATGGAATATAACTCACTGATTTATAAGATTCTGACTTGACTTGTAAAAGAAAGGTAAAGAAATGAAGATTATGTTCGTGTTGCATCCTCTTTTCATGTCCAAGTACAGGTTTATGACATATTCAATCTTAAATATTGTTAAGTGATAGAGTTAGCAACAGCTTTGCTCATGATCAGTGAATATTTCCTTTGTTAATATGACATTAAAGTTGATTAATGCAATATATGCTTAATTATGGGTGCTTGAACAGCTCAAAATGAAATTCTATCTGTCTCCTCTACTACTATATAAAGAATCGCAAAGTTGCAACCCCATTAATAGATCATTAGCTTGGTTTATATTAGGAAAAGATATGCTTTACAGCCGACCCCGGCATGAGGAACTAAGCAAAGGTGGCTTGATTAAGCATTTGACATAAAGATTTATTTGCAGCCAGTTAGGGCATCTAATTAAGCATCAGATGAATCTAGTTGTTCAGTCATGTCAACAAAGACGAGCTTTGAATAGTATCAATTTATGTGTCTGGCCGTGGTTTGTGAATATACATTATCACAAGGAAAAGGGAGGAATAGCACTTTCTTGAATTGCTTGCGCAGACGAAGGAAGCCACTTCTTGTTATTATATTTTCTCCTTTGCTCAAGTTGAATTTTGAACGGAAATTTAGCTAGCTACCTTCCTTTGCTTCTGCTTTCTTCCTTGGTTCATTTTCTGTTCTCTTGATGTGGTCTGTTTTATGGAAAATTCTAGATTACCTACCAGTTTTCTATATTGTGGTTTTTTTAATTTTTTTTACAAACACAAGGACTTTTGGTTAAAACTTTTGTAATAAATATCCATATGTTGTAATTACGAAGTGTGAACCAAATTTACATATTTATGACCCTCCTTTTACAAAATTGAGAACGAATGTGTCGTCGAATTGTAAATTTTCAGATTTGGAACAAATAGACCATTTGTCCTTGTTCACGTAATATGGTTCTCAGTTTTGTAATTGAGTTGTGTTTTTTGTATTGAGAAAATAATTACATATTTCACAACGCTTTTACAAACATAAAGACATTTGATTGAAAATTTTGTAATAAAATGTTCATATGTTGTAATTACGAGGTCTGGATCAAAATTACAGATTTATGACCCCTTTTACAAAATTGAGGACGAATGTGTTGTCGCGATGATAAATTTTCAGATTTAAACCGAATAGACCATTTGTCCTCATTCATGTAATATAGTTCTCGGTTTTGTAATTGAGTGGTGTATTTTGTATTGAGAAAATAATAACATTTTTCACAACGCTTTTACAAACATAAAGACATTTGATTGAAATTTTTATAATAAATGTTCATATGTTATAATTACGAGGTATGAACCATATTTACAAATTTATGACCATTTTTACAAAATTGAAGACAAATGTGTTATCGAAATTGTAAATTTTCAGATTTGGACTAAATAGATCATTTGTTCTCATTCATGTAATATGATTCTTGGTTTTGTAATTGGGTGTTGTTTTTTGTATTGAGAAAATAATTATATTTTTCACAACGTTTTTACAAAGATAAGGACATTTAGTTGAAATTTTTGTAATAAATGTCTATATGTTGTAATTACGAAGTATGAGCCAAATTTATGTATTCTAAATGAATTTACTTATATTTGTGTAATTGTGTTGTTAAGTTTGTAAAATAAAAAAAATGAATATGCCACATGTCAGAATCTAAATGGGTAAATAAAAAAAAATGTATTAAGTATTTGTGAATATGCGGCTGTTATCACCGTGGCGGAAAATGTTTTACTCATCACTGTGGTGGAATTATATATGTAATATATCGGATACACTATCTAACAATTTCATCTAATTTACCAGCAGTACGTGCGAAATTTCTTTTAGATCTGAATGTTTCACCGTCCTATAGTAATAGTATCGGGAAAATTCTAGGGTACAAAATATTCGCTGCGGGGCAATGTTCTGTATTATCATCATTCATCAGAGTACAGAGAATACAAACTACAGGGCCAGTTAAATCAAAGGTAGAAGGAAAACCAATCTAGGGCGCAGTGACGTACAATACAGAGAGAGAGAGAGAGAGAGAGAGAGACAGGAAAGCGCAATTATACGTGAGAAGACAGGCGCCACAGCTCAACTGAACCCTATTATTGACATAGAGAAATTTCATCATGCGTGATGAAATCAAATTTAAGTGATGGAAATCTACTACGACGACCACATTTGTTCAATCTCTAGGTCATTCGTCTTCTCCCTCTATAGCTAGGTTTAATTAGGAGGTCGACTCTGATTAGTCTGATACCTTTATATTCAGGCAAAAGGGGTACACAATCGTTGGCCAGATCCGGCAAGGCAAGCAGGTCGGAACTGGTGGATAATAACTCCGACAAGACAAAAGTAGGGAGGTTGCTCGACCTAGAGAGAACATGATCCAAATATGACTGTCCTCTCTTCAATAACTTATTAAACAAGCTAGGATGGTGTGTAAAGGGTTAAGTAATTTGGTTTTAAGGAAATCTGACCATATTATTTGCGCGCCAGGTAAGTTTATATAAATTGTACCAGGACGCCAGCTGATATTATTACAGAAACTAATAATTCAAATTATAAAAAGACAATACTATTGATTAAACACAACTCGATGAATGTATATGAGCTAGACGACTCTATATTTTTCACAACATATATGGCCAAAACTTAACAATTATTATTGAAGATGTTCTTAATTAGAACATTTAAATACGAGTTACTAAGGGGAGGTGTTTCTTATAAAATAACAATAATTAGAGTGTTTTCTTCAAGTGTTAAGGGAAGCGGATTTTACGCACCAAGGTGTACTTACACTATTAATGTTCAAGTGCTCAAATCGTCATATGAGAATATCGAATAAATACTAAAGACCCGAAATTTCTTATTTTCAATATCACTTTTGATCCAATCAAATGAAATGGTCATAACAAGAGTATATTTTCTTCAACCTAATGTTCTCACCTCTTTAGTTGAAAACACCTAAGACTATTTTTTTTTGTTTTAATTTTATTAACGATATTTATATATATGCATATAGTGTGACATAAATAACTAGATCAAAATACTGCATATTAATTATTCAGTTCAATTACATCTTGATGTATAGAAGAATTTTCGGCGTTAAGGTCATCTAATCCGGGTTAAGTAACAAAGTTAAAAGTGGGAAAGTAAAACATCCACTCGTAGTGTACGTATTCAATCATTGATCCAACTGTGGGTTGCTCCCTTCTTTTATTTTCTTAGAAAAAGCTACTGATGAATTATTGATGAGAATTCTGATGGACGGACAGGGAAGAGTAATAAAGTTATGATTGGACAATTGAGAAAAATGAAATGGTAGTAAGAAATGGTTCATTTCCGCAAGGCAGCCTTTTGGGAATTTGGGTTGATTAGACAACCGATTTTGGCAAAGTGACTCAGAATCTGATGTGATGACTGATAAGTGATAACAAAATTTAATTATTTCCACATTCCCATTAGATAACCGTATTGGCTATTGATGTGGTTCCCTCACCCTTCTATTCTGTTTCCTAATTATTTTAGCTTTGAATATAATGTAGATGCCATTCCTATTACTTATTATATTTGCCTCTCAAATTATTGAGAGTTTGAGATTGATATTTATATTTAGTTAGACGAAGCCATCGTACGTAAAAGCACTATATACGGCACATATGAAAACACCATTATAATAGCTTCCAGACATACACTTGTGAAGGTTACTCCAGCCATGAGAAGCCGAAACCTGCAACACCTTAAACGATCTGCAACACCACCAAAGCCACCGTAACCACTGAAGTTAATTACGGCACAACCCAATTATAATCACATAATTACTGAACATGATGAAATTGAAACGAAAAATTCACATGTATATATTCACAGCAACCAACCCGGTACCAAGCCTGAAATTTTCAAGAAGACCTAGTGCAAAAATTTTGGTTGAGGTATTATTGATAGATCACGAAAGGCAAAGAGTTCTAAATTAAGGATAAAGACAAGCTAGCGCAACTGGGTCTCAAACCCAAAGTACATAGTTGAACAAGTACCTAGAAATGCATGGCGGTTTTACCCCAGAGTAAAATATTTAAAATAATCATCGATATTTTTTTTAAAATTTTACTTTTTATAATTATCGATATTAATTTTTATATCTTTCTGATATTTTATATTTAGTTTTATTTTTGATCGAATATACAATTTTTAGATAAAATTTAGTAAAACTTTCATCGATATTTGATATTATCTCGATATATCCATCAAGATTTTTTTTTCGAACCATCAAAATTTTTATAATCGTTAGTATTTTACTCCTTGGTTTTACCCAATCAACTAAACTACAATTTGGTGAGTTTCAACATTCTCGGTATATAAATAGTTTCGAGTGTGTGTGGCTACCAATTGCACACCGGCCGCACCCCCAACTCCCCAAGGTTGCCTCTGAACCAACCTAGCTATCTGCATCAACAACAACCAAACCGGGCAAAAACTTGCTATATATGTAATATGCTATCAGCAAGATCTACCAGCAAGGATTAGGATGGTGAAAAACGATCACAATCAGAAGACTCAAAGTGTTAAACAGATATCTTGACAGATCATAAACAACACAAGTAATCTTGACAAGATCAAGAACTGCAGAGATGAGAGAGAGAGAGAGAAGCCTTGATGCTAGTTCTAGCTAGGAATCAACAAGGATCTAAGGGATGAGCTCACAGTGCTCACTTCGACGTTGCAAACCCTAAATTGTCATCAACAAATTAAGTGCCTGCGAAACTTAGAGAGAGTGACACATCTAGAGAGCCCGCACTAGTTTTTGGGACTAACTTGTTAGTTAATCGCAATATTAATTTAGTCGACGTCCAAGTTAGTAGAATAGTAGCTAGACTGCGAAAAACCTACTATGCTTCTGTCAATTTAGTTACTATTCATGAAACCCTAGATAGGAAAACATGGATATGTATTTACGGAAGTATTCCATTCAGGGTTCAATCATTGAGCTTTTTTCTTTACTTTCTATTGTAACAGTTTGAAAGTACTGCACATTTTTAGCTACCCAGTATTTCTCTTTCTCAACAAATAGTAGAAGGTGAATTTACGGATACACGGTCGAAGACATGTATGTACAGGGTGAGACAGTGAAAACCTTTTACTTCACAGAACTATGAGGAAGTATTACAATGGGAGATGATCAAATAGTCACCAGGGCTAAGAAACATCAAAATCAATCTAATTAAGGTGGAAATTAACAAATCAAATATATCATGATAATATTTTTTTCCTCATCAACAAATTTTACATATATTTATTTATTGGATTAATTTCAATTTATACCCCTGAGGTTTGAGGTTAACATCGTTTCACTCTCTATACTTTTAATTTTAAAAATTTACCCCTTAAAGTCTCTAATTTTCATAAATCAAACATAATTGTTAAAATTCCGTCATATTTAGAGGTTAAATAATAGTATGAAATCTTATAAAAAAATGTCTTAGAAAGTGATTTTTGTTGTTATAAGACTATTGTAGCATTTTAATTAGTGAGTTATGAAATCAAAATTAACGTCTGAATTAGACGGAATTTCAACAATTGGGCATGATTTATGAAAATTAAAAATTTTAAAGGATAAATTTTTAAAATTAAAAACATGAGGAGTGAAATGATGTTAACTCTAGTGTAAACTGAAATTAATCCTTATTTATTTGTATGTTTTCTTTGTAGTTGTGAAGCTCATGATAATTAAGATGCAAATGAAACAAGAAGCCTAAATAGATTAACTTAGGACGTAATGCAAAGAAGAATAATTGAATCTAGTGATGGACATTCCATAATATATATGGGATCTGTACAACTGTGTTGTACAAAGCATACAA
>NC_020495.1:2086630-2162818 GCF_000184155.1 Fragaria vesca subsp. vesca | reverse complement strand
CCCCTCCCTCCTCTCTCTCTCTCTCTCTCTCTCTCTCTCAGCTAGGGTTACCGTGAGGGAAGTCTTTCGAAGTTCACCTGAAAGTTGATTTATATAGATCTGTGGGAGCATATATGAACGAGTTCCTTGAATTCATGGATCTTCATCTTCTTTAAGTTTGTTGGTGATGAGTGTTAGTTGTATCAAGGGAAGGGAGCTTTCTTCAGTCCACTCATGGGTGGCAGTAGGATTTCAATTAGCTGCCGACTCATTCATCCAAATACTGGGTTATTAGATCAATCAAGACAAACCCAGTAAATGCGTGAATGATGCGGGAGACAAATTGGATCTTAAGCTTCCTGTACTTGGACTGAAGGGAGCTCCCCTATCTAGTACCCTCTTATTCGATCGTTTACAATGATATTTATAATGAAGCTGAGATAACTGAACTTATCCAGATATATGATTATGCTTACTAGCCTAAATCTAGATTAGCTTACTTTTTGTTGTGTTTATCTTGTCGTGTAACCTAGAAAGGAAGCTATATATCAATTATCGTGATCTGACTTTTAGTAATATATAGTTAAGTTAGGTTAGCCATGTTTCTTAGTACGTATCCATCTATTTGCTAGCTTATAGCTTTCGAGCATGAGTAATTATTGGTTGCTGGTTCAAGTAGAGTTGAGCTGAAATCAGACCCAGAAATAGCTAACCTAAAAACGGTTTTCCTTTTCCTAAATAGCTATATATATGTGTGTGTGTGTGTGTCTGATGAATTTTTTTTTTTTTTTTGTTAATCAGTTAGGGTTTGTGTACTGTGTACATGAAGAAGAATCGAAGAAGAGTCGAAGAATCGAAGAAGAGTCGAAGAAGAAGAAGCAGCAGCAGCAGCAGCCACGCTTCACTCACTTTACAACATTAGCTTCTTGGTTCTTGCTTTCCAACAGGAACAAGTTCCTAGACATGTCTCCCAGAGGCTGTGTTCAATTACCAAATTGTCCAAAATTGTCAACCAAATTGATCTAGAAAATCGTTTGTTATATAATTTAACTAAGAAATTAATGTTGATTTTTGTAATTTTTGTTTTGGTTATTGTCTGTAGTTCTTGAACTTTCAAAAATGTAAACCGGAGAAGGAGGGTTAATGCATAGTCCCATAGTAACTTCAATCCTAGTGGTTCTTATTCTACTTTCATGCTAAAATTTGTAAAGTTCAATATATGATATCTTTCCCCTTCCTCTTATGATAATGTATGTATTCATGCTTATGATATATATAAGAAATGATGAAGTGGACTTGTTTAGCAAATTAATGAGCACTTCATTTCTTGGTTTTGGTTTTGGTTTTTAATTCCATAATTATTGCAGCTAGTTTGAAACCAAGTGCAAAAAGAACTCTATATATAGCTTGCACAGGGGATGCACAGCTAACAGTAGTTTGATTGAGTATGCAAATAAAAATGCTTCTATAATTTTGCTACTATAAATTGAACACAGACCATAGTTTGCTAATTGATGTGTTAATTTCCTTTAATTTTTGTTTCCTTACTTCTTATAAATGGTTTGTTAATCTAGTTTGCAGTAAGATTGGTTTTTTCAAGTTCTAGCTAGTGCTTCCAACCAAGTCGTAGCCAAAGAAGTGACAGATGCCTCATCACCTGCTCAGTGCCTCAGTTATACTTACCTTCCCGAAAACGAATCTCTTTGAATAGAAAATGTACTTGCAAGTTCCAACCACAGATGATGTTTTCTACCCATTACAAGACAGATGCATGTGTTTTTAACCTTTACATTTTTCAGGGTTTACCCTCCTCAGAATCGATCTCCTCCTGTGTTTCCTTTGCCTCTCTAAGCAAACAAACACTATCTCCAGAAATGGATACAGTATTTACCTCTCTATCTTTTTCCCCCACTTTGTTCCATCCAACGGTTCTTTCTCGTGCTTTTGATTAATCACTGCACCATCTTTAACAAACATGAGTGCCATTGTTTTTTGTCTTCATACCTCTGCAAATATTTGGTGAATCAATTGTGGGGAATTTTCCACGCGTTGATTTCCTACTGATGAACATACACTCGAGTTTAAATTTGGTGCTTATTAAACTCCCAGATGTAATGTTAAACTAAAGCACACTACATATCTTGCCTTAATTTATTCTCTGGGTCCTGGATGTTCCAATCCATTTGGAAAAGATAATGTTGATGATCATCACTCAACTGGTTTCATTTCTTAATCACAATTAGATTTCTCGCCCCCAGCATCTCAATCTTCAGATTTGAACAAAAAATCTCTTTCGAGAGCAATGAGATATGGATATACAGCGACGCTTCTGTCTTTTGTGATTAATATGATGGGACTAGTGAGTATGAAATCAAATGATAGTTTTAAATACTGAGAGTTTGTCAACTACAAGACTGAGAAAGTGAGAAGTGTAAGTAAAGGAAATTGGTGTAAGCAAGTATTCATGTAAGTACATAACATATAATAGATACACACTAGTTGAAGAGCAGATCTTTGTTGTATCTTAGATCAGATTAGATAAATCTTAATTAAGTTGGGTTTCCTTGTGAGGCTTAGCCTTAACTTGTTGGATATGAAATGCAACCTTATTTCTTTGTAAGAAGAGAAGGGAAGGGTTTAGGGGTTGGGGAAGGACCATTCTCTTAGGGTTTTATTATCTACTAGCCTCTTAACATGTGCAGTTTTTTCTAATAAAAAAAAAAAATCAAATAGATATGTAGTAGAACAGTTTTACAAATAGATATTTAATTGGGCAAAATGGAAAATGCAATTGATAAATTATATTTACATTCTTAACCTTGTCCGTTATTTTCATGTTCTTTACCATTTTGCAATATCAAGGGTAAACTGGGAAGTTCAATTTTTTGGTAAAACTTTGACACCAAAACTTAGGCTTCCCATCGTAAGAGTTGAGATGGATCAAGAAAGTTTCGTCTGACTGGTCTTCTTGTATCTTTAGTTTATTTTGAGCATACATGATAGATAACTATGAGAAATTCTTCATATCAATGTATGAGTGATTAGAAATTAACAATTGTATATGAGAGGAATGGAGCTCACTACATGCTGCAAATACAATCAAACAATTTAAGGTATAGATATAGCGAACAAGTGATTGGTATATAGTTGGGGTATAGAGATGTCTTTTTATTTTTTGTGATATTCACAATTCTTATTTAAACTTTTTTAAGTGGCAGCTCTCTGCAATCATGAACAATTGAGTTTCTCATCAACACGAGTCTTGAACTGAGGTCTTGTTGCGAGGTTATTGTTGGCGGCGCTCTTAGGTTAAACCAGATCGACGACGAGTTTGCGTTTTTACAGATCGGTGTCGGTTTTGTCTTTAGGACTGATCTATGGCTTTGCAGTAGGACTCCGTGGTGGTCAGAAAGCATAAAAGGGCTCTGATGACGGCTCAGACCTTGCGGCGCGCTGGGGTGAAACGGAGGTGACAACGCGATTGCTGTTTTGGGCCGAGTGGAGCAGGTTTAGGCCTCCAATGGTATTGGTTTGGTGGGCTTGGGCCGGTGGTGTGGTTTTGGGCCAGGTTTGGTCCTTTGTTGGTTTATGTTTTTTGGTTAGTGTTTGTTTAGGTCTAAGTCCCTCCTCTTTTGGGCGAGGGTTAAGGTGTCGTGTTCTGGTCAATGTGCTACTTTGGTGGCGTTATTCATGGGGACTATCGCCTTTAATATCGGTGCGGTCTGTGTGACAACATGAGGGTGGATTGTCTTTGCACGTGGTCTTGTGGTATTTGGACATGGTGTTGAAAAAGGGGAATTTGCTCGTTTTAGTGTTGGCGGCAAGGTTGTATCGTTACTCTCAAGACTGTGTAGTTCTTTTTGAGCGTGAAATTGAGTTAAGGGTTGGGCCCACTTGGCTCATAAATGTTGTTGTTGGCGACGGACCCGTAACTACGGATCTTTTTGAAAATATGTGTTGTGGTGTAGGTACCACAACCGGTCATTCTATTATGCTGTAATTTTATTCCGTTATCAATAAAGTTATTTCTTCTCAAAAAAATAGAAGAAAAAAAAAGAGTTTCTCATCAACACGGACAAAACACTAACAGCATCAAAACCAAGTGACAACGCTGTTTAAGAATTCATGTGAAAGTAAAGTGAGTGGATTGAAGTATAAATGTAGAATATTTTGGTGACAACTAACCACTTCTACAGTTGGGTAATTTTGGTGAGGAAGTGCATTTTATAACAAAGTGTACACCAGCTTGGTTAAATACCAGCAACTGATTTGCAAGTGCGTTTAGGAATTTTGGCTAGAGTGTTCATTCCTTTAAGAAAGTTTACACTAGCTTGGTTAAATAGCAGCGTCTGCCAAAACACCCATTATTAATCATATTTATTAAGATTATTGAATCATATTTACTAAGATGAAAACTCCAGCTAAAATGATCATATTTTAAGCTAATTAATGTTTCTTAACTTATGAATGCGAACTGTATAATAGACTTTGATTATGAGTGTAAAGGGAAGCACACTCATAATCAAAGTCTATCATGGTATCAGAGCGGGTTACCCACGTCCACGTGTGAAGCCCAAAGGCCACACGAACTTCACGTCACCCTAAATGTTGTCCACGTGTTAGGCTTGAAGATTCGCCACACGTGCGGGGGCGTGTTGAGATATATATCCCACATCGGAAATAATGAGACCTTGCCTGTGGCTTATAAGGGTTTGGACCACTCCATCTATTGTCAATTAATTTTAGACGTGAACCCAGAATACTTTATCACTGTATATTCACAAATTATGGGGGAACCCGCAGCAAAGCGCGGGTGCTCTTTCTAGTTTATAACCAGAGGCTGCTGCTGTACTGAAATGTAAAGTATAGGAGTGTGGCAAATCATTATGGGGATATGCTGCTTTAGTCGACACAGCGCACCTGTGGAGGGAATGTAGGGTCCGCCTTTTCAATTACTTATGATACTTAACAAAACCAATTATTTGGTTGTTAGAATCAACTAATGGTCTGGATGTTGTTAATTAAGATGTTAATAACACTTACGAATTCAAGAAGTCGAGGGCTGGAGAGCACAAAGCTCTTGTAGTCTTGTCTTGTATTATGAATTTGTGATCACTTGAGAATCTATGTCGTTTCATTAAAATTGGTTAGTAGTTTAGTACGACATGGAAATGGAAAATACGACTCTGGAAACAATCGACTAGACAGCTATATTGTAGTGACAAAAAACAAATAAGACAAATTAAACCATGAATTATAGAACAGGAAAGCCTAGAGACATATATAGTATTAAGAAGAGAAGATAAGGTCCTCTAATTTTTCGATTTACAGTAATTACTGGGAAGCTCTAGCATGGGAGGAGAAGCGTTGGAGATATTTGAAGTTGGTCCTTGTGAGGATGCTTACACAATGGGCTACCTGATAGGCCAGAGGTTTTCAAGCAAGATAAAGAGCAGGTTGGCCAGAGACCTCATTCTTCAAGACCAGCTCCTCCCATTTGCTCAGACCCCAGAGTCACAGCCACTCATTAAGTCTCTTACTGAAAATCATCGGAGCAAGTTTCCAAGGTATTGGGACGAGCTCGTAGGAATAGCAGAGGGAAGTGGTGTGCCAGTTCTTAAAGTAATGGTCAATTAAGAGGTTTAGTTTTTAATTAAGCTACTAATTGCATTGATGTTGTAATCACATTGATTGGTTATGTGTAGATTATGCTGATCAACTTTAGAAAAGAGATTCTTCCATTTCTTCCGAAGACGATGATGATGATTCATGAAATTGATACCCCAGATGACTGCTCTGATGTTCTTGTTGCTAGTGATTCCATGGCCATTGTGGCTCACAATGAGGATGCAAATGTTGCTCTGGTTGGCCACACGTATGCTCTCTTTTACATTCAGTATGCCAAGTAAAAGCTAGCAACTAAGTTTTAGTTTATTTCATACAAAAAAAAAAAACAACTATGTCTTATTCTATTTTACTGTAGTAGCAGTAGCAAGTGACACGGTTACGACTGGTCTTGCAGCTATTTGATAAAGGGTACCCTGAGAAATGGCTTATCATTCATTGCTTACACATATGCCGGAGAGCTCCCTAGCTGTGCATTCGGCCTTAACAGTCATGGCCTGGTAAGATTACCCTATTTAGCAGTGCAGATTATCTGGCCCAAGACACAGTAAATTAAGTGACAGACCAAAATGTTGCGAGAACAATTTACATAAGATTGTTTGTGCTAAGAAAAGGTGTCTCCAATGCATTACTTACAGGCATTTACACTGAATTCGGTACCGCCACTTGAAAGTGAGATTGTTGCTGGAGGCATTGGGCGGAACTTTATATCACGAGACCTGCTTGAAGCAAAGAGCATAGATGATGCATTATTTGTAAGATCTAGTGATCTGAGCTATTTAAATAGCTAGTTTGGCCAACTATCAGTGGATTTAATAGCATGGTTTGCCCCTGCAGAGAATTGAATCAGCAAAAGTTTCTGTAGGGCATAGCTACAATCTGATTGAGACAAGGACACGAAGAATTATCAATGTAGAAACTGCATCAAAGAACCGAGTTTCAGTTTATGTGGTTGGAGAAACACCATTCTTCCATGCAAACATGTATCTCCATCTCCAGGTTAACCAGGTAAGCAAAGCTGCACATCTAGACAGGACTTAATAGAATGGATGAAGTAAGGATTTAACTGGTGACCAAGCATGATCACATATTATCCATGAGTTTGATTCAGAGTCGGACAACAATAACATATGTTTAAGAATTATATGACAATGCAGTAGATCCAACACACAAAAGTCATCCACTAGTTTCAAATTGATGGATCAATATGGATCAATAATATTGGAGATAAGAACCTCACTTTCTTCAATTTTCACCAAATTAAAATCACGGGTCTCTGTGAAGGTACATGATGAGAATTCATTAACAAGGCAAAAGAAAGCAACCACGCTACCTAAAGACTCCAAAGAAGATGTCCTGTCACTTCTAGGAGATACAGACGAGCCAATATACCCCATTTACATGACAGGTGCTTACTAGAACACAAAACAATTTAAAAGTTTTTCTCTCTGATATATTCCTATTATTCCTTATCAAATTGCTTGCCTGTGTTTCCAGGTCCAACGCTTTACACTCTGTGCACAGCAGTGATAGACCTCGACGAACAAACACTATCAATTCTTGAAGGAAACCCAAAAACAGGAGAAATCTCTCACATCTTCTCTATGCCTTCAGAAGATTTCAAGATGCCATTACAAATGCTCAAAGTCTAGCTGCATTCTTAAAGGCCGGTGTAGCATGTGAGGCTCCTATGCCGGTTCATAGAGGCCTAAAACGTGCCCATCAAGACAGCGCATTGCCGCAACCTGGACACAAACATTCATTGTTACATAATTGAAATTTCAAAGAATAAGTTATGACATAATGTTATCAAGAATTCAAGTGATCCATCATGCACCTTGCCATGTATTTCATATTTGATAGGACCATCAAGTTCAGCTCCTAATGCCATTAGTTTCCTCGTCGTTTCATTAATGTCTGTCACTGTGAACGACAGAAGCGAAGAGTGCCCCTTCTGCATTACATGGTCACTGTGACATTTCAATAGTATCAAACCCAGAAAGCAATACCCTCCAATGTTTACGTTGAAAAACACAAAACACAAATGTAGTGTAAAGTTGTGTGAGGAATATAATCAAACAGGTAGAGTGCATGAGGATTTACTTGGGGGATTGCATGAGGCCGAGTTTGAGGGGACCTGACTGGAGCTCGGCCCAGCGAAGAGTGCAGACGTGCACGGTGAAATCCAAGCCTTCCGAGTAGAAGCGAGCAGCTTTGGGCACGTCCTTGTGCAGCTGCAGTATCCACCTAAACGACGCCGCTGCCATCTCTATCTCTAATAAGAATAGAATTGCTAGAATTTCTTTCAATTGCTAAGAATTATGAACAGCAAAGTATAAGTTTTATTTCGGAATTGAGATATGACTTAAAAGACGGATTCTACATACATGTCAAAATTACAATAACATGTAACGCTAGAATAAACAAGTCATGGTTTATCAATAGAATTCATATGATGTGATGTGATATATTACCAACTGAAATGCTCGAGTTTCTATACTTTGAGGTCGAAATTTGATCTCACGAATTGTGATAATACACCAATTTCATATATGAAGTGTATCACCAATTTTTTCTTTGCATTTGCTTTTCAAAACAAAATTATTCCTATGCATACAGATATGTTCCTATTCTTCTTGTAATGTACTCTTTTAATTTTTTGAAGACAATGCAATAATGTGGCACATTCCAAAATGTGTTATCACTTATCAGTAGCTCTAAGGAGGAACTCCATTGGAAAATAAAAGTGAAATTAGTTAAATAATATTAAGCTGATGTGAAGGTGAGTATGTGACAAAACATAAATCCATCTTAAGGTTGTCGCAAATCTATGTGGAACTAAGTTTGCATTTACATCTCAGAAATCATAACCCAAAACTGTTGTTCTTCAACTTCTTATGATTTCTGTAGGCTTTGTAGCAATATATAACATTACACTGGTATACAGAATTACAGATTACAGCTTCTCTTTTGAACTCACCAGAGAGACAGAGATGTGCATTTTCAGAGAATACCATGTCAATATCCACAATAAGCAACAATCACCAACCAGCAGGGCCCTTTCAGAGTGGCGTTAATGCTTACAGTTTCAAAGAAGCTTAAGAGGTACTTTTGAAAGCTTTTGTTCGTGTTGAACGTTGTCCTTTAGACCTTGCTTCAAGGAGCTTTGCCTTCAAGGTATTTTCCCTTTTCCGCAGAGGCAACTTGGAAGAAGAATCAGATATGTCGAGAGCTGGTGAGGTTAGTTTTGCCATCCATTGTCGTACTGGACTTGCCTGATTCCTCCATCCAGTATTACTGCAAGAAGCCTCGTTCAAATTATTTTCAGGAAGTACATGCCCACCATCTGATATCAGAAGTTGATTTCTGATATGGTTTTCAGCCATGTAATTCGGATTAGAACCATGTCTTTCATCTTGTTTATTGCCCTTTTTGTAAGTTTCATCTTCTGTGGCTTCACAATGTTCAGATTTTTGAGACATGCTTATTTCAGTTTGCTTCACTTCTTCAGCTTTCCCCTGCTCTGAATTTACCACTTGGGATTTCATATTTTCACTAGATGACAAGGCCCAAGCCATCTGTTCTTCAAACTTAACTTGCAAGCTAGATGGAGTGCGGCTTCTTACTCTGTCAGAAGAGGCAGGTTTTTTCTTCGAGTGATCTGACTTCACCTTTTCATCAATACCATTCTCTACAGCTTCCTCCACTTGCAATTTGAAGTCACTGTTGCTCGGTTTATTGAGCTCGAAACAATGTGAGTCACTGCCTAAAGAATCTTCTTCATCACCTGCATCTTGAGGGGCACTCACAACCTCATTAATCGGAAAAGATTCCATTGAATTCTTTCGACGATCCCTTGGCAACAGACTTTCAGTATTCTTAAGAGTGTTATTCATATGTTTAGCTCGAAGGAAAGTCTCTATTTCAAGGCTTAGTTTGTCCACTACTGAATTCCTCTCTGGAAGACCACACTCAGTTTGTTCTAGCTGCATCTGCATCCGTTCATCCAGCCATGATTCAGATACATGCAGAATCAACCGATCACGGTCAGAGTTTCCAGTCCGATCCTTGTCAGATTTCTGTTTCAAAAAATGCACCTCTTGTTCATAGTCTTTTATGCCTTTAGCAAACTCATCACATAGGTCTTCCAACAACTTCCTCGATTTCCTCTCACTTTCAAGCTCTCTCAGGGAATTGGAAAGAGAAGATTTCACCTCAGAGAGGTCTCGCGCTAACTTTCTGTGTAGGCTTTCTGATCGTTTTCTTAACCTTCTCTCATCTTCTAGTTCATCCCTCACAGACCGAACTGCAGCATGAATCCGATCCTGTTCTTTGCTCTTCCTAACTAGTTTATCTTCTCCAATTTGCTTCATCAAATTGTCTAGCTCATGTCTATCAGCTTGTCGTACCCGAACCAAATCTTTGATCTTGACACGGGCATGATCCAACTCTGCTTTCAGTGCTTTTATCAGTGCTATATTGGATGTATGCTGTTCCTCCAAACTCCAAATCCGGTTCAAGACTTTCAGCAATTCTGTTGATGTTTTGAGATTATAATGGGACTCACCAATTCTTCCCTTAAAGTCTAAAGAACTGGTGGGAGTAACTGCAGGGTTATAAGGTGCCACCTGAAAAGAGGTAATGAATATGAAAAAGGTTTAAAGATTGGAAAGACTTCTTATAGATTGAGGCACTGAACTTAAGATTGCATTTTAATTAGCTGAGCATATGCTTCACATATAGTACAAAGTTTAAAGGCTAGTGATTGGTATAAGATGCATCTAACGCATTTTGGAAGTAGTTGAAAATATGTCATGGAATACTCATCATAATCGTGAATGACTACATTACAATGCCAGACCATGATTACAGCTTGTGCTCACAAAATGTTATATTTCCCAAGTGTATAAGACTAGGATCAGTAGGATGTAATATATTAGTAGTTGCAAAGTCCTTCAATAAAGGATTAAAAGGTACAGATTAGTCAATTTGGTCACAGGCCTCATCTGATTATGTTAGTATCCACTCACACTATCATACTGAGCCAGATACGATTAAGCCTTATTGCCACACATATATAACTCCATAAATGGCATCATTGTGAAGAAGAAATGAAACTGCATTACACTGTCACCTACACTTCTGATCTCACATTACATCTCAAATCGAAACAAAGGACAAAAAACATTTGACTATGTGGAAATAGATGCGTACCTCCATTGAACTACCATAGCTTGCAGGAGATACAGGTTGTAAAAGGTGATTGTTATTCCTTCCAATTGATCGGTGATGTTGCATCAGTGACGCAGCTATATGCCTCGTTAAACTGCTTGCACTTGCTGGCTGTCATATGTGGAAGAAAAAAATTCAATTGCAGAGGACAGATATGCTACACTATTATCTTCCCTATATATTGTTGCTAAGGATGGAGCAAAGACAGTGGTCTTCCAGCCTCCAGAATACGAAATTACAATGCAGAGTTCAATAAATATCTGATAAGACATAGTTTTATACAATATCCACAATTCAGTAAACACCTCTTATATGCTAATGTGATGTGATCAGCATCTAGAAAGTTCATACTTCCTCATACAAAGCCCAGCGGATTGATTCTGCTCCAGAAAACTTATATTTATCAAATTTAAATTTGGCATGGTGTTGAAAGTAATTAGCAGGACAACAGCCTAACTTCTCTGAGTTTAGCAGATAAGATTAAACTCTCTGAAAATCAAATGAGGAAATCAAATGAAAACTGATGGCATCTGTGGTATTGATGGTTGACTATAAATGAGAAAACCTACAACTTTGAACTGAAGAATGCATCTTTATTAGGATTAAGAATAACCAAAGAAATAATAGTAATAAATGTACAATATATAGACCAATTATATATCCTGAAACTCTGAAAGCTCCATCAATGAATCCAAACAGAGAAGCAGAAAACAGAAACAGTATGTACCCATCAACATAACTATGATTGATTCACATAATCATGTTTCAATTTAACAAACAGAGCAAAGAAAAATAAATATATAAAAATAAGAAGAAAACAAAGAGCAAAGAACATAGTGAAAGAGACCCAACATAAAATTGCAGGAACCCAACAAGGGAAAAATCCATCAACACCCAAAAACATGGGGAAGAACACAAAAACAGTACCTGGTCAGGAGAACTGGGACAATTATCAGCCAAAAAGTTGGAAAGGTCAAGAGTGCCCTTGTCCTTGCCGAGGTGGTGGTGGCGGCGCTGCTGCCTAGGCGGTGGAGGAACACCATTGCCTCTGTGCATCTTTGAGAGTGGGAAGTAGTTCTGAAACTCCCAAAGAGCAGCTCCCAGCTTTCTAGCAGAGACACAAGTGTGATCAGTAGCAGCAGTTAAGAGAGCGTCTTCAATGATGGGTTGGTGTTGTTGTTCCTGGCCAAAAGGGTAGAGACTCCATGAGGACAACACTGGAGTGGATGGGCCACCTCTGCTGCTTTTTCTAATCAATACCCTTCTCCTTCTTGCCAACTTTTCCCCCAAACCCAAATTTTCCTCCTTTTCTGCTTCTTCACCCCTACTTTCTCCTCCTCCTTTCATCACTCACTCTTTCTCTTTCTTTCTCTCTCTAGGGTGTTTCTCTTCCTTTCCCAAACGGGTGTTTCTCTCTCATCTTTTCCTCATTAAAGATCTCATTAAAGATTTATTCTTTTGGGGCAAAATACTATAGCAGCAGGCCTGCAGCGCAGTAGTGAGGTTTATAAAATATGATCAGGATGTCTTTGCTGTGTGTTGCTCTTGTCAGTCTTGTGTGTGGTTCTTGCTTTCTTTCTTTTCCAACCAAAAAATACAGTAAAGCTAGTGCATTTGGTATAGTCACCCTCCAAAAATTTGATCGAGATTGTACGGGTCATGACTCATAAGGGTTGATTGTCTTGGAGACCAGCACTCTGAGGACGGTGGTACCTCACCTCACTGTATTGTAACTCGGTTAAAATAATTTATACGTGAGATCAGACTAAGCTAATTGATAGACGTCCAAAGTGAGTTTACCTCTTTAACAATCTAGTTTCAGTTCTTTATGATACACATTTTCGGAAATTCTAAAGAGCAGATTGCACAAAAATGTTCAAGTCACTTAGTAACACCAGATTGAACAAATAAACTCAAATCATTTAGAAACAAAATAGTGAGGATTAAAAGCTTTTTGAATTCTCCTTCTCTCCATCCATAGTTCCATACAAGATAGAACTTGGAGTGAGTGGGAGATCAGAATTCCAAATTCTTCATTGCGAATAGGACCCGATGAGGGTCCACCCAATATGGGGATCCGCATCTTCATTTTTTTGGTCGGGTATTTCTATTATTACATGTGAACCTGAAAATAATATCATAATGCTATCATCCAGAGAAGCTCTATTCTCCTAAAAATGAAACACACACACACAAAAAAACAAAAATAAAACAGGGGAGCTCTATATTGTAAAATAGGATAGAACAGTAGATTGATTAACCCCAAACTCCCAGTTGTTTGTGACTATACAGACTGTGCAGAGGTGAAGAGAAAAGAGGTACTTTTGCGTGGCGTGTTGGGTTTCACTGAAAACTCTGAGACCATGGGACTCTGACCCTTCCTTTTTCGTTTCCTAGTGAAAAAATGGTTGGAGATGCAAAATTAATATAAAAAATATAAATTTGGATGAGTTAAATTTAAAATTTACGTGTAGTTGTAGAACAATAGCCTGAGAGACCATTTGGTTGAGGACTTTTTTATTTCATCATATTTTCGATCGTATATTAACATCTCGATCGTACATTTTGTAGATATATATGAGTAGATAATCTCTATAAATTTTTATCCAAATTGAAAATCATTAAAACATTCATAAGTATAATTTACAAATTATAAAATTAAACGACTCTTGTTTGACAGATTTGGATTGCTCACTAATTTGATTTAGTTCAATTTCTTAACGATCAACAATTTGACAGAAAATTTGTATAAATGTTCTACTTATATAGATGAGAAATTATGATGGAAAAATGTGTAATAAATTATTAATTAAAAAGTCATCAACTAATCTTCAACCAAATGGTCTATATTAGAACCCTTTCATTAGTTTGGTTGGGTTTGATGTACTATATCTATATAGGTTAGTTAGCCTGTTAGATCTTCCATACACGAAGTTACATACACTGTCACAAGTGCAAAACCATGAGACCGAGTTTTGTGATGCTTTCGTTTTTATTTATAATGACTTTCACATCATCCTTTTCTTCAGGAGAATCAGTTCTGCTTTCAATCCCTCGACCGGAAAGTTTTGTTATCCATTAATTGGAATGGGACAGCCTACATGGGAGTCGCAGACGGAAGGATACTCAAGGCGGAGGGACAAGGTTGGGTTGAGTTTAATTTGCGACCACCTCTTCTCACAAAAGAAGCGCATTATGCGACGGGAAAGACAAATAGACAATGAACCAATTTGTGGGAGGCCTCTTGGTCTCAAGGTTCACCCCGGAACTAGCGAATTATATATTACTTGGACTTGTGAGTTGTAAAGGTGGGAAAAAAATGGTGGACTTTCAATGTAACTAGCCACTTCTGCAAACAATGTTCTTTTTCGTAGCGGAATAGAATTGTTGAACTGCAGCCTGCAGATCGAGAAAAGACATGTTGAGTGTGCTGTGTTATGTTTCACTAAGAAGTTGAGCCATGCCATATGTTTCTCTGTTTCGTGGCCTGTCGTGTTAGGGTTTCACTGAAAAGTTGACCTAATTACTGACCCGACCTACATCTGAAGTTCTGAACTCAATGTTACTGAATCGAAACAGTGAAAACATTACTGGTTATCTGAAACCAAGATTAGAACTGCTCTAGGAGATTGCTATACATACAGATTTGGGATGTCTAGACGTACAAATCTACATTTAAGTTGTAGTGGGCTTATTGATGAACTATGAATTATGTGCTTTAGAAATTAGGACTGGACTCATACTTAGCTAGTTACTAATTAATACGATAATACACAGTTGTTTTAGACTCATACTTAGCTATAGTTGCTAATACGATAATGTTAGACTAGCTTTAGAAAGGTCTTCATGTCATGTTATGGGTGGTTCCAGTAAACGACCTGGAGCTTCGACTAGCTTGTTCAGAACCCTTTTGCCCTGTACGTAATCGTTTCAGCTAGGTTTTCCTGACTAATTATCTGATGTAAACTTGATGGCGATTCTTATCCCGTGACAGCATGTTTGATTAGCAAGATAAATTAAGCAATTGCAAGGGGTACTGATAAGAGCATAAAATGCGACGATTTTATAGTTTAACATTTGCATTTAACTTAGCTATTTTCCTTTTAAAAAATCGTTTTAACTTTGTTATCTTCTTAGGTACTTCGTGGAGTAAGATAATGTAAATATGTGCTCAAGTGATGCAAGCAAGGCTTCCAATACGAAGTAGAGATGTCAAGGATGGAGATTGATCACTCACATGGTCAAAAATATCAAGGAAAGACGATGGAACCACTTCACCAAAATAAAACAAAACACAAAATGCGTGCAGTCTCTCTTCCCCCACACTTGAACAATGCAGCGTCCTCGATGCAAGAACAATATAGATCATGCAATGATAACATATGTATGGAGGAAAGTGAGCAAAATAAGAGACTAAGAAAAGAAAGTTCAGAAAAGCTCCCCCATTATGTGCTCTGCAGCCAACTTCCAGCTCATATAACATCTGGTTGCAGCATCCAATGTCTGAGATTTCAATTGCAGAGGAAATATGGCATTGCTAGCTTTATGTGGATATATGACACGTTTCCTAACTTCAAATGAATTGAAAATGGCAGCCCTGCAAAGTTAGAAGAAAAACAGAATTCGCACAGAAAAGCTGAAACAAGGACCATTACCCATTCAAACCTAATTTCCAATGAGTTCTGGTGCCGGAATGTAAAAGTGCCTCAAAGCAAAGTTGAAGCTGACTCAACAAGCTTTCTGGGCATGTATGGCTGTTCTCTACAGAATTTCCGGAAGTATCCCCTGTTTTGACCTTTTTCCGGCTGTACTGCACACTTCTGGTTTCCTGGCAGTGACCTTTCTTCCTTCAATGTCGAACTGGGAATGACTCGGGTCTCCAAATCCACTTCTGTAAAATCCTACAGAACCTCGACTCATAGGCCTTTCTGTTCATATAAAGCAAATATTCCCAAGTCTTGTGAGCTGCAAACCGTAGCCCTCCAAAGTTGGCAGACTGCTGTTTGCAAGATCACTGTTTTTGCATAACTTGGAGTTTTCTTCAACTTTTCTCAACTCTAACCTGCACACACACAAAACACATCAAAACGAACAAAAACAAAACAAATAAAACACAGAAGATAAAGACGGTTGGGTTGCCTCCCAACAAGCGCTGATTTAGCGTCTTCAGCCAGACGTGGTCCATGGATCATCCGAAGGCTCCACGTGAAGCCTTGTCAAACAACCTCGCCATTGCCTTTGTGTATGAGTGCTTGCTTGAACTAGGCGGGTCATCTTTACTTTCTTCATTCAAGTTCTTCATGGAGTGTGCTTTCTTCACTTTAGGCGCCTTCCATGCCCTTAAAAATTTGACTTCTTCTCTTAACTCCTTGTCCTCACGCCCCAACATGCCTTTATTGATATCATTAGGCTCAAAGACTTGAAACGTGACCCTTTCTCCAAGAACTTCCATGGTCAATGTTCCCTTGTACACATTGATGTTCGTGTGAGCAGTTGTCATGAAGGGACGCCCTAAGATTAAAGGCAATGAGTTGGGACTCGACGTCTCCTCCATGTCAATCACAAAAAAATCAGCAGGCAAAACCAATCCATCCACCCTTACTAAAACATCTTCAATTACTCCCAAAGGATGAACATATGAGCGATTCGCAAGCTCAATCACCACAGAGGTATTCTTTAGTGTACCTAGGTTAAGAGCTGAAAACACAGAGAGAGGCATTAAATTTATAGAAGCTCCTAAATCAAGTAAAGCTTTATCAAACCACTTGCCACCAATTGTGCACGGAATGGTGAATTGTCCGGGGTCCTTGAGCTTAGGTGGAAGAGCTTTTCGCTGAAGAATACTTGAAACCTCCTCACTAAGAGCTACTACTTCATTCCCCTTAAATTTCCTCTTTTTGGTGCATAAGTCCTTCAAAAATTTGGCGTACTTGGGTACTTGCTTTATGACATCCAAAAGAGGAATGTTAACTTGAACTTTCTGGAGAATATCCATGATGTCCCTTTTATCTTCTTCTTCCTTCGAATTAACGAATCTACTTGAAAAAGGCAAACAAGATGGAAAAGAAGGGTTAGTGGAAACTGAAACTGGAGAGTTGGACATCTTACCTTTAGTTTCAGGTTTTGGCTGAGATTGCAGTGAGTCTTCAATCTTGGAAGTTGTTGGGTCAGGGATAGCAAGTTCAGTTTCAATCCCGGACGGAACAGAAGCACTTTTTCCCTTCTTTTGTGATGCAGGGACGTCATTGACTACCTTCCCACTCCTCAAAGTCACAGCATTTGCAGATTCATATTGAATTTTAGGATTTGGAATCGTTTGGCTTGGAAGTTTCCCTTGAGTATCTTGCATTTGATTCAACTTGTTGATGACATCTCCCATTTGCTTCTTGAGTTCCAAAATATCTTGTCCTTGGCTGTGTTGTGATTGGATGAGTTGTTGAGTGGAGGATGTCAAACCTTCAATCATCTTGTCATACTTGTCCAAAATTTTAGTCAAGGAAGAGCCAGAGACTTGATGTGGAACAGAGCTTTGTGTAAATCCCCCTTGAGGATGTTGAGTGAACCCTGGAGCTGCATGGTTATTGCTTTGAGGTGCTTGATAAGGTTCTAAGACATTCTTATTATTACTCCATCTGAAATTGGGGTGATTTCTTGATCCAGGATATTGGAAGTATGGATCGTTCCTTGCATGTTGTCCTCCTTGCTGGAAATTTCCCATTGCACGTACCTCCTCTTCCTCATATAATTGAGGACAACAATCAGTTGGGTGACCTTGCATTGAGCACACACCACACACCATCGCTCCTTGCTTCTTTTGACCCAATACTTGAGATAACATAGATGTGAGATTTGATAATTGATCTTTGATATCAAAATCGTTACCTCCTTTTGACGACAATGTCTGGACACGTCTTGAAGAATTATTGAATTGTCGAGCATTCAATGCACGATCAGCTATGAGCTTCATTCCATCCTCATTGTACTTGTCCATGAACTATCCTCTAGCTAATGCATCCAAGATATCTCTCTCTATGGGTAAGAGACCATCATAAAAGGCAGTCAACAAGCTTTCCTCACTCAAACCATGTTAAGGGCATTGAGTAAGCAAGCTCTGGAACCTCTCAAAGTATTCGGGATATTCCTCGTCCCATCATTGCTCAATTCCTGTAATTTGCTTTCTCAATGCTATAATTTTTGAAGTGGGAAAATACCTCTCCAAGAATGTCTTGTGCATCACGTCCCATGAAGTTATATAGCCATTTGGAAGCCTATACAACCATGTCTTGGCCTTGTCTGTCAGAGAAAAAGGAAAAGCCTTCATCTTCATGATATCCTCAACTGCATTCTCCGGTGTCATGCTTGAGCAAATAAATTGGAATTTTTGGAGATGCAGATTAGGGTCTTCATTAGGTAACCCGTGAAAAGTGGGTAGCTTATGGAGAAAACCAGTTCTGAGCTCGAAAGTCCCTATCTTTCCTGGAGCCGGTTGAGGGTAACGAATGCACGACGGAATGCCACCCGCTATTAGGGACGTTGAGAGCTCCCTAATGGTCTTCCTTGTTTCTACCGGTTGTTGTGGAGGTGGCAGCTGCCGCTGCTCGTTTGGAACGTCTCCCATTTGGAAAATTAAAGTGGGGCTGATGGGCTCGGCCTCTTCTTGAGCAGCTTTTGCTTCTCTTGCCAACCTTCTGTTCTCTCGTGCTAACTTCTCTATTTCAGTATTTAAAGGCACTAATTCACTCTTTGGATTATTCCTTGTATGCATACACCACTAAAGTTTCCTGCAAAAAGAAAAATCTTAGCAACAAAGAAGAAAATTGACTCTAAACAACTACTGTGCAAAACTAAAATTTTATAATCCCCGGCGATGCGGCGCCTAAAATTGGTACGGCTAAAATAGCCTCAATCTCTGGCAATGAACGATCCTTGCTTCTTTATACTACAATCGACAATCTTTTGCAGGGTTAAATTGTGAGGCAGTCATCTTTGTGATCGTTCATTGCCACAAAAAGCTGAAAAATGGTTTCTGCTTATTTTCTCCGGTTTTCAAGGCTTATTTCCATGCGGTTCCGAGAATGTTTTCATCAAGATGACTGCCCAGATTTGTAGAGGAGCATTTATAGATCAATTTGGACTCAAGAATCATCCAAATCGGTGATGTCATCTGGGAGTTACGAAGCTCCAAAGTTGGACAGAAAATCAGCAATTCCGGGAAAGCTGTGCAGCAGTCAAGTTCGAGGCAGTGTTTGGGCTGGATTCTGAGAAGCTTTCTTGGGGGTTTTTTGCACGATTTTGAAGAGTGACATCATTAATATAATTTGCCCAAAAGCCAAGCCCAGATTATATGTGGAAGACATTCAAAAGATGGCCCAAACATTGATTCTAGTCAAAGAAGAAAACATAGTCTGAAAAGGAAGCTTTGAAGACTTGGAGACTACTTAAAGCAAAACCCTAATACCAGAACGGGGAGAAGCCGTCATACTGCAAGAGAGCCTTCACGTTGCTGCATCGCACAAGAATCCATCAAGGGGAAGTCGCCAAGATCATCATCATTCCTTCCATTCACAGTTTTCTTCTTCCCTTAGTAATCTTTAACTTTCAAAGTTATTTTCTTTGTGTGATTTCTACAACGATGTGTGGCTAGTTTATCTTAGTTAGGGGTGGAGGTTTGAAGCCCCGAATTATGCAATAAACTTTGTTTCACAACCTTGATTTCCTAATTACTTAGTTGGATTGTCTGTTTGGTTTTGATTTATAGAGAACTCTTGCTTGTTTATGTTCATGGATACATACATAGAACATTATGAACTTGTAAGTGGGGCTAGAATTAGGTTGTTTAATCTCCTAAACGGTTAATATGGCTTAATTCAAAGTAGTAAAACCTATAGGACAATAGGTGAAACCAAATAGAGAGACTTGCATGCTAGGTAGGCGTTCCACACTAGTTTTGCATACTTGTTCAATCACTTCATTGATCTTAATGCTTAGAATAATTTATTGATAGGATAGCGTCTATACCTTGATTGGTTATTCTAAAGGCTCAGTAATGGTGCGTTCATCTTGCATAAGTAGTTAAGGGAAGTAATAAGAATTTACGCAGTGCGTTCACGGTTTATTCTTGATTGAACCTTTTCATAACTTGGTAATTGGAATCTTGGTTGTGTGGACTTTGTTTTGAAGCATATTTGGTGGTGAATTTCCTAAATCCCTAACCTTTTCTCTATCATATTTCTCAAACTACAAATCAAAACTGTTTTCTTATTCTTCTGTCTCCTGTTTTTCGTGATTTAGTTAGTATAGTAAACAAACTCCAAATCCCCTCAAATTTTGTGTGCGTGTTCTTCTGTGTGTCTAGTTTAGTTTTATAAATTTTCATAATTTTCTGAGTAGTGTAGGTTAGATAGTTAATTATATTTTAGTCTGCTGTTCGTCAGGAACAGTAGACACTTTTGTAACATTGTTTTTGTGTGTGAAATTAAATACCCTCAATCTCTGGCAATGAACGATCATTGCTTCTTTATACTACAATCGACAATCTTTTGCAGGGTTAAATTGTGAGGTTATTTTAGCCGTACCAGGTACTTACCATTTCTGGGGTCATTCTTGTTGACAATATTGATCGATGAAGATATCATCATCTCTGTGGTAGTTCGACGCTGTGTCATCATGTCGATCGATCATTCATTACACATGCACAATTTGTGATGAATATCAGAATATATATAGCATCTCTTTTGTATTGCATTTTGGTTCTAGCTAGCTTCAACCATTAAAATTTTTCTTCATTTAGCAATAGAAATTAAGAAAAAGAATTAAAGAAAGTGTCCATTATTGTGCTTCAATCACTTGAAACCGGTAGACTACCTTGCTAGACTTTATCAACTATATATTCTATTTTTTTTATTGATATATACCGGAAGTCTGGAACTAGAAAGACGAGTTGAGCTGCAGTTCGATTGTCAATCAACCATGTAACCCTCAATCACATCTGCTTTAGAGTGTGCTGCATGTATGTGTTTGGTAAATGGTAATACGCTTTCACTGTATTGGCCGAAACAAGAAGAAGAGAATACGCTTTCTTCAACAAGAAATTAGTCATGAACAAAGGCTATTCCCCAAACAAGGAGAAGTGGAAAACAACGCAACACGTTGATAATGCTTGATTGAATCGAATGAGAACATATACTTATGCTCGATCGAGGTAAGTACATCGATCGAGTGCCATACTTTGTTGGTCGAAAAACTACACGTCAAAATTTGAATGGAACTGCTTCTTCATATACACTGTATGAGAAAATGATGGTAACAATAGTTTTGTAATTAAAACCTTGTATTTGGTAATCTTATAAATATGTTGGTTGTGTGTGAATTAGGAACATGTACGTGTAGGCCAGAATAATGCTGATTAACATATTTGAGAGATAGGTACACGGTTGACGCACGTCTAAAACCACTAACAAATAACAGTGTCAAGCTAAAAACTACGTTCTGGTTTTACATGCCTCGATGCTTGAATTGACCTCATTCTCAAGTTGTGGCCTATAATATTGAACTATTAACTTTGTGAACTCCACACTTGCTTGCCTATGAGAATATTGAGGCCGATTGGTACCCAAGTCTGGTCAAGCTCTTCAAAAATGATTAGAACTACATACTTTTCATGAAGTTGAAGCTCTTCAAAAATATAATTGTAAGCTCTTCAAAAATGATTAGAACTACATACTTTTCATGAAGTTGAAGCTCTTCAAAAATATAATTGTAAGCTCTTCAAAAATGATTAGAACTACATACTTTTCATGAAGTTGAAGCTCTTCAAAAATATAATTGTAAATTCATATATAAAAAAACTAATTCTAAACAAAACTTTCACTATGCATTAAATATTCAAATTTATATCAATTTTCAGTATCAATATTTTGGATCGCAGCAGTGTCTTGACTGTGAAAAATTGATTATATATAAATGTATACATTTGACTTAGTTCGGATTTAAGGAAGAATTTTGCCATTTGTATTAGCTAGAATTTTGCTATTTGATTCGTTATCTTTTCACATCGGTCAAGAAGGTCAAAGTTCAAGACGCATTAGCTGATAATCAAGTGGCATATGCCATTTGTATTACTAGAAATTTTGCTCTTGGCTAAAAGAAAAAGAGTTACATGCACATCCATTCAAAGTTCCCAACTAGGCTTCCTATCAAACTAATTAAATTGTTTGCAACAAGATGAAAAAGGTTACATTAATAGATAGAAACCCTTTCTATACATAAATCACATGAATCATCAAACCCAAACGTACACCCAATGTATATCGCAAGTAAATCTTTGACAGAAAAAAAAAAAGAAAAAAGAAAGGAGATATATTGTCATGTTAATCAAGTAAGCGGGTTTTGTTTATTTATTTTTGTAAGTTTAATTATTAAGAAAAATAAAAAGAACTCTAAAAAGAAGGATCTAGCGTAAAAGAATTAAAATATGAGCCGGGAGTTTTGGAATTATTGCCATTAATATTTACCTAGCCTTAAATGCATGTTTTTACCTATGTTGATTAGTATTTTTTTTTGGTTTTCAGTTTATATTTAACAGTGTTAACATCGGTTGTAATGTCATGTAGTTAATTATATTAAATGAATGATTGTAATTAGCTAACGACTATTGATTTACATGCACCTTGGTCCAATGACCTATATATATATATATTCGATCATAAGTTAAACTCGATTTCTTTAGTGCAATCATGTATTCCAAGATGGTTTGTTTTCATGACGAGTACATTAAGCACCACAAGTCGATCTAAAATCTCATATACAGCACCGCATGCGCAGACTTGAACAAATTAATTAATCTAGTCATATCTTAGCCAATAATATGACATATATTAGGGGAGTACTTAGTCATCATTACAAATAGAATTAAATTTAGTTTACCCCCTTGTGGTTTAGGGTTGACTTCATGTTAGTCCCTACACTTTTATTTTCATCAGTTTACCCCTTGAACTCTTCAATTTCTATCTGCCGTGCCCAAATTCTCATATTCCGTTTGAATTGACCGTTAATTATCAGCAGTTAAGGTCCGATTTGGACATATAAGGTCCGATTTCCCCAAATTTTAGATACGGGTCTCACAGTTAAGGTTAAAATTATCAGCAGTTAACGTCTGATTTGGACAGAATATAGGACATTGGTCACGCTTGAGGAAAATTCAAAAGTTTGAAGGGTAAACTGATGAAATTGAAAATATAGGGATTAACATGATGTTATTTCTAAACCTCATGGAGTAAACTGAATTTAATTCTTACAAATATGATTGGTTTCTTAAATCTCGAAGAGATAAAGATCAAATAACATATTGCGCGCATGCAAAGTAGTAGTAGTTAATTAGATAATACTAGGACACACCTGTGCTACAAAATAGTCGGAAAAAAAAATTGAGATTCTTCACAGATGTTCATACGGAATACATGCGAGAATGTCAACTGTCTTACACACATATTTTGTTTTAAGTTAGAGAAAAGTCTGCTGCATGTGATTAAGACGATAATCATCTGTAAGTTAAACATTACATATATTTCCAGTTGAGTTACTTGGTTGGTTTTTCTTCTTAAGAGTTATAAAGCCGTTTGTTTTCGTACATGTATAGGTACGTATTACATGATGTACGCTAAATCAGTTTGTGAAGAATATTCTTATATGATCCCCCATCGTTTACTTACAATGAAGTTTCCTATCTCATATAGTCTTATTTTTCTCTAAGTTTAAAGTCTCATCTTTGAACACCAATTACATGCACCATGATTAATCAGTGTCGGGTTTGGTCTTGTCTCGTAGATCCATAAAATATCATTCGGGACCGGAAGTAATTTAGGTATATCCTCTCCTCAAAGATGTTTTTTACCAGATAGGGTTTAAACCGATAACTTATTATCAAGACAATCCTTACAGCGTCCGTCCTACTTGTAAGCTTGCAGCATAACATACTTTCATTAAACCAAGCCGTTAAACATGTGACATCTTTTACCGATGGCAATCTCTATGGTTTCCTACATGAGTTAGTAGGGAAACACCATCACACTTGGCTATCATTTTATGTGTTTATAAAGACGATCTTGTCACCTCTTATCCGTTCGTTTGTATTCTTATTTTTAAAAATTAAATCATAAGAATTTGATAATCAACTATTGGCAAAACATATACTACAAGTATATATCAACTAGCTAGGGATGTATCACTTTCATGATATTGCAACTTCTCTCCGTGATCAGCCCCCCTTCCTGAAATACATGTGTAGATTCATCATCAACACATGATATACGCACCAAAACTTTGCCAAATTTTTCATAAAGTCAAATTAGTTTTTAAGCATAGCTTGGATGTGGTTGTTGTGCCGTAAGATGATAGATAACCCTCAAACTTAGGAACTGAAAAGTATATTACAACTCAGGATTGACCATTTTCCCTGATTAGTATTTCTAAGATTGTTGCAGGCAAACATGCATAATGATGTCATCAGCTCCATTTCCAGCAACAGGCACCTGCATGTCCGCCATAGGTATTCGAAGAGTGTTGAGGACTATCACCGATTAATCAAAGATATTCCAACTCGATTATTGTTTATAACTAATGTGTTCATTGTACATCACCCCTAATGTTAGAGAGAAGACTGTCAGCATTCCTCCGATCTTTTTTGGTTCATTTCAGAAGGAGGGTCAATCTTGATTTCTAGCATTCCTCCCGATCTTTTGGTTCATTTCAGAAGGAGGGTCAATCTTGATTTCTAGACGCGGGATGACTTCCTTCGGCGAGTCTAGCTGGAGTCTAAAGAAGTTGTGCTCACATGTAGAATGAGATCTGAGGCGACTTTGTGATCTGTTTTGGGAGCCACAGATTGCTTTCAGTTGCGCGCGCACGTGAAAAAGATTTTTGTATATATCTACCTACACCAGCAGCATTTTATCGACTTTTCTTATTTTCAATATAATCCACAATTTTATGGAATTCATCAGAAAATAAAACTCACGTTTTGGTCATGATTCTGCGAATGAGAGCAGATTTAAGCATATGGTTATTATAATCTCACAAATTCTCACAAGAGTTATCAAAAGCTTTCTAGCTACCAGATCGATAAGGATTAGGGTTGATTACGCTTATGCTTATTAAAATCTCACACATTCTCACAAAAGAGTCATCGACAATCCTCCACGATCGATCTAAAATTGGTATTTGCTTGGTGCTGTGTTTATATTTCTCTCGGGTAATCACTGATCCTTATATGACTACTAATGACGCAAAGATCGATCCATGAAAGCTTCGTACTTCGATTATAGGTATTAAAACATAAGAATTTAGCTCGGCTTGGCAGTGTTTGTTAATGTTGAATATACTAGCCCTGGCATGGTGACTATAATTAGTTTGTTAGCGCTCAATATATATTATTAGGAGGGAAATTACTCTAGGAGGGAAACTGCAACAAAACTAATTAACTAATTATTGAAAGGAGAAGTAGTTTTGAGCTTTACTTACTCTTACATAATCCAAAAAGACGAGGATAACAAGTCTCCGACCTTGTTTAACATGCAGTGTTTAAGGCTAATGTCAAAGCATATATATGGCAAGTCTTTGTAAAGCTTAAACCCAAGACGCTTCCATCAATTTTAAGTTTCATGATACAACATGTCATGAATAGATTCAAACAACACCATTTATGGGTTTTTATGTCATTGCAGTTGAATTAGAAATGCGGCAAATTTGTAGTTGTCAAGCAACTCCCTTTATTAAGAACGATAAATTTAACCAAAATGAAAAACAGACGACTTCAAAAATCACATAAACCATCAAAAAACGTGGTTACACAACCTTTAAGGCAATTATACTTTCCAAAGTCATTCACAACATAAAACCGATTAATGATGGATGCTTGGGCCGATGAGAGAGAGAGAGAGTGGGGCTGTGGGATTAAGTTTTTTTACGATTTTACATAAACGTTCTTAAAATTTAACTGTAAAAGTGATATTTACTGTAGTCGCAGTCAATTATTAATTTTACATATTTACTCCTCAAATTTGAATTATGTGGCTGACATAATACCACGTGACAAGGCCCCACTTCGTTGTACACTACACCCGTGTATTCCAGCGCTTTATAATTCTGTTTTATCCCCCGTTGAATTTTCACATTGGAAATACGTAGCAATTAGGCTTATCCAAGTCATCCAACTACTATTGCACGCTTTATATTATTTTATTTCTAGATTCGGACCTTTTATTCCAGCAAACTTGGTTTTTTGTTTCCTTACCAAAATACCCTCAAAGATTCAACAAAAACCAATGGCAAAAGTGGAATTCCATCCCATCAATGTCCTATATAAACAAGAGCTCAAGTCCCAAACCCACAAAAAGTGCACATCAGTCTCCCGTGTCTTTCCTCTTCTTTTCCCTGTCCAAAATTTCTCATCTTTCCCGCGACCCTGCTCTGTTCTTCAACTTTCAGAGCTCTTTACCCAGAAAAGTTTCCACCTTTCTTGTCAGAAATGAAGATAGAATATGGGTGATATCCTAGCAACCTGTACACACCAAAAAGTCTCGATCTTTCACACAAAACTCTCAAAACCAAAACACAATTTTCTGCTTGGTTTCAGAGAAAACAAGAAGTGTAAGTTTCTCTTTTTTTCCTTACCAAGTAATTTTTCTGCAATTATTGTCTGTTTTTCCTTGTGGATATATATACAAAAAAATATGCAAAAATGAACTTTGAGATTATATGAGATGTGTTTCAAGGGAAATGAATCTGGAAAATGTGAGTTGGTTTCAGGGTTGAAGATAAGGTAGAGTTTTCTGTAAAATGGTGGCGTCGATATGACAACCTGTTTGATTTCCATTTATTACAGTAATGGCAGATAGTGTAAATTTGATGAGATGCATGAGGACATTATGGTCTCTCTCTCTCTCTAGGAATCCATTAACATGCAGATTAAGCATAGCTTACGGTGGTTTTCCTGAGGACTGAAGCCAGTTTAAGACTTAGGTGTCTTGATGTGAAGGCCTTTATTACGTAGTAGACCTCGTTGGTCATTTCGTTTTATGTATATTTTCATATATGTCATTCTAGGATTAAGAAACAAAAAAAGAAAAAAGAAAAAAAGAGGAGGAAATCTTCTTGTAGTAAACTAGAATAACTCCAAAATAAATATTTTTCTTTTGGTTTTGTATTTGTCATATTGTTGGATTTTATCATTTTTGTAGCACAATATTGTAGAAAAATATCTGATGATGTCTACAAAATATCATCTTTTGTTATATATAGGTCAGTCAGGCACGTCTGCCGAGGTATAAGTTTGTGAGTTAAAAATGATAATAATTGTTGGCCAGAAGCTCAGAGAGATAATCTCTTTTTTCTTTAGAAGTAAAAGCCTACCAAACAATGGGACTTTCTGGTTTATTTTGGTGATAGGCCCACTCGTAGCTAACCTTTTAGGACTGGTTTTGGTTTAGTTCATATTCATGTCGATTTTGGAACTGAGTCCTTATTCATTTTGGTTTTTAAATGGTGTCTTAAAAAATAATCTCTCTGTTATCAATTCCAGTTTTTCCAGATCGACAAAATAAAAGCAAACTCTCTGTCATCAGTTACGTAAGTTTTACATGAATATACACAGGGTAGACTTTTCCCAGCATGTGCCTCATGAATCTTCAGCTAGCCATGATTAAGTAATATATACTAGCAATGATTAAGGGTGATGTTAGTTAAGTGTGATCTTGAACCTAGTTAGCTCGTCATAGATTGTGATTTGGATTTGTTTATGCTAATTTTCATTGACTATAGAAAGTGCTACGCTGAACTGTGATCATCAAGACTTGATATTATATGTATTGTGCATCTGTGTATCCCAGGAAAGTTCTCTTGGCCATCTCCGGTAGGAGAGGGTTATATCAGGGTCAGAGCTATATTTTAGCCTTAAAAGATATTATTTTTTATTTATAAACTACTAAACCATCTCCTATAAGGAGGGCCAAAATTTAGCTTTTTCTAATATTTTATAGTTTCACATCGTAGAAAGTTAACAATTGTTATAATTTAGGTCATCATCAATCAACCTATATGCAAACTATAATTTTTTAATCTGATTTAAGACCACATTTTGCTTTAACCTGGCTAGCCAAAGGGCTATGTTTAGCCCTTTTGATGGCCTTTGACCTTTTTATGGCCCTTTAGCCCTTTCTAAATCTGTTGTTGGAGATTAAAATAAAGCTAAAATTTAGGATTTGGCCCTATAACCACTATTACTGGAGATGGCCTTATGAAAAAAATTCTGCCCAACTCTTTTTTCTTTTTTGTAAAATAAAAAAAAAGAAAAAAAAAGAAGCCCGGCATCCTTCTTTTTTGGTGGCCAAGTGAAGTACAATTATAGTGTCTAGACATTATCTAGAGTCCTCTAGAAGGGCTCCCATCTAGAATATATGAACTAGACAAGTTTTTGTTAGATATTTTTAGCTGCACATTCTAGGGGCTTTCATCTTGTAGGACTTTTTGCTGGCATAGGATTGTGACTGCTAGCATTTTGTCAAAAAGTTCATGATTTGCACACATGATTCACAGTTACTGTGAGTGAATATGTCATGACAAATAATTACAAACCAGAGGCACTTTCTGTCATTCTTTACCTTTTCTCTGCTTCTTTTTTAGCATGGTATTGAATAAGGATCTATAGTTTTAACTATGCTGATATGTGTATCACATTCTGCAGGAATTCGATTCAGAATTGTTAGTTCCTTCTCTTGTACATCTGCAAAATGGCGAACAATACCACAGTAACATGTCCATCTCCCATGAAAGCAACATCCAATGGAGTCTTCCAGGGTGATAATCCTCTGCACTATGCGCTCCCTCTTGTCATCTTGCAAATATGTATCGTGGTTACACTCACGCGAATTCTTGCTTATTTTCTTCGGCCACTAAGACAGCCTCGTGTGATTGCAGAGATTATTGTAAGTATCTACAGTATGCACTATATATGCATTATTTTTGTTTGTTTTGCATGCTCTGGTGGCCCTAAAATGATAGTCAAGCTATGCTTTCATGCTTTAAACAATTATATGGTGTATTTCTAAAATGCCTTTATGCGGTGAAATTCCCCTTTTAAGTGGTCGAGTATTTACTGGCAAATCAATCAGCTTCGTTGAATATGCAAATGATCTTGTCAGAATCAGAGTAATGCATTTCCAAGATTGTGTTGAACTGTTAGTTTTGTCTTCGGCTCCTCAATATTGGAGCTGAATAGTATCATTTCTCTATCCCTTTCTCAGTATGCATTATGTCTCTTCTAGTTGCATATATTTGATCAATCTGTCCATGGTTTATCCCTTTCTATATTCCATTGAAACTTCCACTTATGAATCAAAATTGGGTTGGATAGTAATCTTGCAGTCAATTATAAAAAAACTGCCATTAGCAATTTCTATTGTCTGAAAAGACTGGTTTTTTAAAGCGTCTTAAGTAAAGTATATTTGCCATTTGAACAACAATTGATCCTTCATATTTGGTAAGTGAAAGTTAGATCCAATGCACATGTATAGGAGATGGATTAACTTTAAATTGCTTTTTCTGCAGGGAGGAATCTTGCTTGGCCCTTCAGCTCTTGGTCACAACAAAGACTATATCAACGCAATTTTCCCAGCAAAAAGTCTTACGGTGCTTGATACTATAGCAAATCTTGGTCTTCTCTTCTTTCTGTTCCTAGTGGGTTTGGAGTTAGATCCGAAGTCCCTCCGGCGGACTGGAAAGAAAGCTCTCAGCATAGCTCTTGCAGGAATCACTTTGCCTTTTGTATTAGGAATTGGTACATCATTTGTCCTAAAAGAAACCATTTCTAAAGGTGTAGATGGAGCCCCATTTCTTGTCTTCATGGGAGTGGCTCTTTCTATAACTGCCTTCCCTGTTTTGGCCCGTATTTTGGCTGAGCTTAAGCTCTTAACCACTGATGTTGGACGAATGGCCATGTCAGCGGCAGCTGTTAATGATGTGGCTGCATGGATTCTTCTTGCTCTCGCCATTTCCCTCTCTGGTAGTGGCCGGTCTCCCCTGGTTTCACTATGGGTTTTTTTGTGTGGATGTGCTTTTGTTCTTGTATGTATATTTGCTGTTCGACCTCTCTTTAAATGGATGGTGCAGCGTTGTCCTGAGGGTGAACCAGTAGACGAATTGTATGTGTGTGGGACTTTGGTTGCAGTTTTGGCAGCTGGGTTTGTCACTGATACTATTGGAATTCATGCTCTATTCGGTGCATTTGTGCTTGGAATTATTGTTCCAAAGGAAGGACCGTTTGCAGGTGCCCTTGTAGAAAAAGTTGAGGATCTTGTATCTGGTCTATTCCTCCCATTGTACTTTGTCTCAAGTGGATTAAAGACTGATGTAACAACAATTCGTGGCGCGCAGTCATGGGGTCTCTTAGTCTTGGTCATTTCAACAGCCTGCTTTGGAAAGGTCATTGGCACTATAGTTGTTTCCCTCTTCTGCAAAGTACCCCTTCAGGAAGCTCTAGCCCTGGGGTTCCTCATGAATACCAAAGGGTTGGTGGAACTCATTGTCCTTAACATTGGTAGAGACAGAGGGGTAAGTAACTAACTATATTATGAATAGGACTTTAACTGTATTACCTAGGATGCATGTGTCATATAGTTGAGTTAATGTTTTGCGCTTGGAATATGCAGGTCTTGAATGATCAAACATTTGCTATCATGGTTCTCATGGCTGTCTTCACAACCTTCATCACAACGCCTGTAGTTATGGCAGTATATAAGCCAGCTAAAAGGTTGAGTAAAGATTACAAGTACAGAACTATTGAGAGGAAAGACCTAAATAGTCAGCTCCGACTCTTGACCTGTTTCCACGGTACAAGGAACCTTCCCACGATGATTAATCTCATCGAGGCTTCCCGTGGGACTGAAAAAAGGGAGCGGCTTTGTGTCTATGCAATGCACCTTCTGGAGCTTAACGAAAGGCCTTCCGCAATATTGATGGTTCACAAGGCAAGAAACAATGGTATACCCTTTTGGAATAAAGGGCAGCATTCAGGTGATAATCAAGTTGTTGTGGCTTTTGAGACCTTTGAGCAGCTGAGTCGAGTGGCTATACGTCCAATGACAGCAATCTCTGCTGTAACTACCATGCATGAGGACATCTGCACAAGTGCTGACAGTGAAAGAGCAGCAATGATAATCCTCCCATTCCACAAGCACCAGAGGTTGGATGGTACCTTTGAGACAGCTCGAAGTGAGTACAGATTGATTAACCAACAGGTTCTTGAGAATGCACCATGTTCAGTAGGGATCATAGTGGACCGTGGTCTAGGTGGAAGCACCCATGTATCTGCCAGCAATCTTGATTCAGTTGTAACTGTTCTGTTCTTTGGGGGTAGTGATGATCGTGAGGCTCTTGCTTATGGGATTCGAATGGTTGAGCATCCTGGTATCACCTTAAATATCATTCACTTCTTACCAAGCGCGGAGCTTCAGGGAGAAATTGTTAGAGTTGATGTAAACGATGATTCAAACACTTCAGCAGGGCCAACGGAGGACACGTTCATTGCTGAACTGAAGCTCAAGATTTTGAGTTACAGCTCAATCAAGTATGAGGAGAGAGTAGTGGGAAATGCTGCAGAAACTACTGCATTGATTCGTGAGTTTAGCCAATGTAACTTGTTTTTGGTTGGTCGAAGGCCTCAGGGTCCAATCGCTGCTTCCTTGAATGTGAAGGGTGACTGCCCCGAATTGGGGCCTGTTGGGAGCTTGTTGATCTATCCGGACTTCAGTACCACTGCATCAGTGTTAGTAGTGCAGCAGTATCATGGGCTCAAGTTGCCAAACTCATCAGTCGGTTTGTCTAAGGTAGTCGTGTTGCCTGAGGAAGAATCAGAAATCAGCAGATGAGCAGCTCCCATCGGCTGTTTGGATTCTCATTGTACATGCAGATGATGGTGAAAATTTAGTAGGAATTCTCTCTTTACTTCTACTCAACATTGTTGTATCTCTAAGAGCATCTCCAACAGCTTCTCTATAATTTCTCTATTATAGGGAAGCAAAAGTCAATGCTTCAAGCAATATTTCTTCTACAACTCCAACAGATTCTCTATTTTGGAGATTTCAAGATGATTCCCTAAATCCTTCTATAAAATTTGGAGAATGCTGCAGATTTGAGGGATTTGGGTTTCTCTTTCATCACATTCCCCATTTTGGAGAAAGTTTTAGGGAATCTGTTAGAGCAAAACACCCAAAATCTTCTCTAAATTAGAGAATTTCAAGAATTTAGGAAAGCTGTTGGAGATGCTCTAAGGTCACAAGTTACAAAATCTCACAGGTTGTACATATTATGGTCTCCTAAATATCAAATAAAAGTCTTCCCTCGACAACAAATCTTCTATATTTTCAGTCTTCTCCTTAATGGTTAATGAGTTGGTATCCCCTTTTTGTTCTTTAATTTCTTGTAATCATGTGACCTAAATGTTACCAGTTGGGGCAAGGATTGCTTGGGCTTTAAGTCACCTAAATCTCTCCCTCTGTTGTGACTTGTGAGTCAACTCTTAAAATAAATTGGAAGGCCAGTAGTTTGGCTTAATCTGCAACCTCACAATAAAAGCTAGCTTCTGTCTTTTCTTTATGAATATACAAATTTCCGTTACATTAAGCACTCAATTATTTTGAGCTGAAAAGATTAAACATGTTATTTGAAAAAATATATCATTGAGTGGAGTAGTACCCATCATAAGGAATCAACTTGATCATAATCATATGCAGTTTGTCTGAAACCAATTTTAAAAGTGGTGGTTTGTATCCACTGTTGTTTAAATAATGCAAACTGTTTCTGTACCTGATTCCTGTTACATTCATAATTCAGTATTGTATGGTTAGGATTTGATTTCCATTGCCAAAAGAATTAACAAGTCTACTTAATAGATTGATCTTCTACTGCAAATTTTAAGTCAACTGTGAACTGTTATGAAAAACTCAACTGAAGATAATGTTGTAGATCAGTCAACTTTGTTCCTCCTCACCGTGGCCTTCATTTCGGTTTCATTTTTCAGTCAAGAAGAAAACAATGAATCATAGTTAAACATATTTCTCACCGGAAAATAGATATACCAACGGATTACAAGCAAAACGGTAGCCTCTGTTCAATTTGTTAGCAGATGAGCTGTAAACAAAGGCTTCCTATTCAGATGTTGTACATTATTAGCATCCCACATTCCTTCCATATTCATTTTGCCTTAATTTTGAGATTTGGCTAAATTTCAGAGGATCATAGATTAAGACAGATATTTGACAAAATCATTTCGTCACTAACCATCAAACAAACTCTCTGCAGATATCGTACGTGTGTGATATTTCATTTTCAGATTTAATTTGCAAGGTCAAATATAGAAAATCTTGTAGCACACTGCAGAGATGCCCCAGTTTCTAAAATTGGCAGAAACACGCACACAAGTTTCTCCTTTTCACACTTCACACCTGCCATTTTTTTTTTCCGATTTCAACTTCACACCTGCCATTGGTTTGTTTACAATAACAATCATTTTGGTTTTATATTTGTTTAAGAAATTATGTGACTAAATTGTTATTATGCTTCGTGTTCATGATGCAAAACAAACTTATCAATCTATTTTGCTTAAAAAATTATGTTTACCTTGTACGGACACAATAAAATTATAGAGATGTGATACTCTGAATCACAATAGTTGAACACTTAACTTGATAATCATATTGTATAGATTCCCTCTTTTGATATTGTCAGTAACTCTAGATTTATATTCCTCATATCATACTACCTATCTACATCAGATATTCAATAATAACATTCTTATCATGATTTGATTTCAATATCTTTTCTTTTTTGGTGTTTGGGGTTATATGAACTCAAAGGCTAACAAACAAACCCTCAAGATCGTATAGGAAACATCAATTGATGATCCATCCAAGAACATGAATTGAATAAGAGAGAAAAAAAAGAGACGAATCATAAATTTCGACTTCTTAACACGTCATATGAGATGCCTTTCATTATATAATATATAGCGGATTCTAGAATTGCAAACAAAACCTGTAGAAAGCTCTGAAGCACCAAGTGACCAAACCATGTTATCATCTCAATCTCACATTCCATAGTGGGTGTTTTATATATTATGAAAATTCTCAAATAAAAATAGAACATGTAGTGTAGTGTGTAAAGTCAATATACAGAGGTGACAAAAAGTCGTTGTCTTTTGTGGTTTGCTTCCTAAATTTCCTATTCCCCACTTGAGAGTTTGAGACAGCTCAACTCTTTCTTTATATTTAAGCACAAAGAATAGCCTTGGACCACCCAAAGCTCTAAACACCAAACACCCTCCCAGAAAAGTAAAACCAAGTCACCCAAATCTTGTTAAACCCCACCTGTCTTTATCTCTCTTTCTCAACGTTCACATAGCTTCTCTGGTGACACAGTTCTGAGCCATTCTCTGGTTCAGCCAAGGCCAGGGTGGTTCATATTTGATCCATGCAATTCCACTGACCCCATAACCAGGTGAAGTCAATATCTATCTTTTTTGTGCTGAATTGGGTTATTGGTGCATGTTTGGATTTACAAGATTGATGATGGGTTTGTGTAAAGATGAATTCTTTTTGATGAAATCTCACATGGGTGTAATGCCATTGATTCAAAGACTCGTTCTTTAGTTCACCAATGCCTACTTTATGATAGAGAAGCAATAGAATGTTGATATTCTATGGTTTTTTGAAATTCCAGTTTGGTCGACTTTGAATTAGGATTAGGATTTGAATTTCTCGTCTCAATCTCTGTTTTGTGTGCAATATGGGGTTTGTTATGTGTTGGACTTGTTTTCCTGGTTTCAAGTTTCAAGTTTCAGTTTGAGTTTGACTGAATTTAGGACTCTTTAAATCACCAAGCAATGAGCTATGGCTAAGTTGGTGATTGGTTTACTTTAGGGAAGAAGAAACAAAATGACTTTTTCTTTTTTAATCTGACCGACTATATCAACAGGGACCTTAGCAAATGACTGTAGATTCTTGTGAGGTTGATTAGGTACTCTGTTTGTTCTCATTCTAAGCACAGTGGAATTTTTCATAGATGGTTCACTTGTTCTTGGCGTATAATATGGTGCCTCACTACGATTCGTGTTTTGTTTATTTTAACATGTTTATTGGAAGGATTATTTAGTCTTTGTGTGGTCCTGTTCTGTATAAATTGGTCATTCTGGAATTGGAAGTCTGATAAGAGCTTCTCTTGGAACTGGAGTTGAATTTGCAGAATTTTTGGTGGTGGACTTCTTTTCGGGTGTCATGGCTACAAATGGTTCAGCAGGACATATATGTCCGTCTCCGATGAAGGCGACATCAAATGGTGTATTCCAGGGTGATAATCCTCTTCATTTTGCGCTGCCTCTTGCTATTTTGCAGATATGTATAGTAGTTGCTCTCACTCGGGGTCTTGCCTATCTTCTGAAACCACTAAGACAGCCACGAGTCATTGCTGAGATTATTGTAAGTTTATTTCTCTTTCTCTGTGGGCATAAATTTAATTGAAGTGCTACTAGTTTTAGTCATTGCATTTCTGTACTTATACTCACTGTTACCAGTTCTAAAGAGGAGCTTTTGTAACCCTTCATTGTTAAATTCTTTTTCATTTGAAGTTGGTAGGTGTGTACTTTGTTTGCTCTGTAGTTTGGGGATTTTGTTATATTGGATTGGTAATAAACTAGTTTTCCTTGTATATGAGTTTTTAAAACTCCTCTCTCATATATTGCTTGATATTTTCATAGAATTTACTTCCTTTTCTTGCATTTTTTTTTAACTGGACGGAAAGAGAATATGGAACACCATGTTAAATTGTAGTTCATCTGAGTTTGAATACATTTCTGGTTTGGCAGGGAGGAGTACTGCTTGGTCCGTCAGCTCTGGGACGAAACAAAAGTTATCTCCAGGCAATATTTCCACCAAAGAGTATCACGGTGTTAGACACCTTAGCAAACCTTGGTCTCCTGTTCTTTCTATTCTTGGCAGGCCTAGAAATAGATCCTAAAGCCCTTCGCCAGACTGGAAAAAAAGCCCTTGCCATTGCCGTAATAGGAATCAGTCTCCCATTTGCATTAGGAATTGGTTCATCGTTTGTCCTCAGAGCAACCATTTCCAAAGGGGTAGATTTAACTGCCTTTCTTGTGTTCATGGGTGTGGCCCTCTCTATAACTGCTTTCCCCGTTTTAGCACGTATTCTGGCTGAGCTGAAACTTTTGACTACTGAAATCGGAAGATTGGCTATGTCAGCTGCTGCAGTTAATGATGTGGCTGCCTGGGTTCTGCTTGCTCTTGCCATTGCCTTATCGGGTAGTAACCAATCTCCCCTTGTTTCGTTGTGGGTCTTATTGTCTGGATTTGTGTTCGTCATCTGTGCAATTCTTGTTGTACCCTCAATCTTCAAATGGATGGCTCAACGTTGTCATGAAGGTGAACCCATTGACGAAATCTACGTGTGTGCTACACTTACTGCTGTTCTGGCAGCTGGATTTATTACTGATACAATTGGTATTCACGCCATGTTTGGTGCTTTTGTGATTGGAGTTCTTGTTCCAAAGGAGGGGCCATTTGTGGGTAGTCTCGTGGAAAAAGTTGAAGATCTTGTATCTGGTCTATTTCTTCCGTTGTACTTCGTCTCAAGTGGACTGAAGACCAATGTAGCAACAATTGAGGGAGTTCAGTCATGGGGTCTATTAGTTTTGGTCATATTTACTGCCTGTTTTGGGAAGATTTTCGGGACTGTTATGGTCTCACTTCTATGCAAGGTGCCTGTCCGGGAGGCTTTAGCTCTTGGGTTCCTAATGAACACTAAAGGATTGGTGGAACTCATTGTCCTCAACATTGGCAAAGATAGAAAGGTACGTATATAAGATGTTGCTGATACAATTATAGTCCTAATCTCTTAACCAGGTCTGCTATTTTGCATCCAACAGGTGATTAATGCATATGAATTTTTCCATTTTGCAGGTTTTGAATGACCAGACTTTTGCCATTATGGTTCTAATGGCTCTGTTTACTACTTTCATCACCACACCTCTTGTCACTGCTGTATATAAGCCAGCAAAAAGAGCCAGAATGGCTGATTACAAGTATAAAACAATTGAAAGGAAGAATACGAACTCCCAGCTAAGGATCTTGTCCTGTTTCCATAGTGCCAGAAACATTCCATCAATTATAAATTTGCTTGAGGCCTCACGAGGTACAAAGAAACGTGATGGCCTTTGTGTTTATGCAATGCACCTGATGGAGCTCTCTGAGAGGTCATCGGCGATACTAATGGTACACAAGGCGAGAAGGAATGGGTTACCTTTCTGGAATAAGGGACTGCGATCAAATACTGATAACGTTGTTGTGGCATTCGAGGCGTACCAACAATTGAGCCATGTGTCCATCAGGCCAATGACAGAAATCTCTTCAGTTTCTAATATGCATGAGGACATTTGTGCTACAGCTGAGAACAAAAGAGCTGCAATCATAATCCTTCCATTCCATAAGCACCAGAGGCTAGATGGTACATTAGAAACTACACGAAATGACTTTCGTGGGGTTAACAAAAGAGTTCTTGAGCATGCACCATGCTCCGTTGGAATTCTAGTCGACCGTGGGCTTGGTGGAACCACACATATTGCTGCAAGTAATGTTTCTTATTTCATTACAGTTCTTTACTTTGGGGGCCGTGATGACCGTGAAGCCCTTGCCTATGGGGCTCGCATGGCTGAGCACCCTGGTATCCGTTTAGTGGTCATTCGCTTCTTAGTGGAACCTGAGATTGTTGGGGAGATATCAACAGTTGATATTGATCACAATTCTGGCAGCAAAGTGGGGTCGGTAGATGAGGAATTCCTTGCTGAATTCAAGCATAGAATCGTTCAGGATGACTCAATCACATACGAAGAGAAGGTAGTCAGAAATGAGGCCCAAACCATTGGTGTGATTCGTGAGAAAGGTCGATGCCATCTGTTTCTGGTGGGACGATGCCCTGGTGGAGAAGTAGCCTTGGCCCTAAATAAGAGGAGCGAGTGCCCGGAATTGGGGCCTGTGGGAAGCTTGTTGATATCCCCAGATTTCTCTACTCAAGCATCAGTCTTGGTACTGCAACAATACAACGGTCAGGTACCATTGAATTTAGCGTCAGAGATGGAGGAGTCACTTGATAAAGATACAGACTCGACCTAGTCTGGTTTGAATATGACTTGACTGGTTGAGAATGTAACTATATCATGCAAGTGTAGGTTCCCATCATTGAATATAGTCATCATTTTGGGGTGCAAATGCTAGCAACTTAGTCACAGTCACTTAAAAATTTCATCTGTTTGAAACAATAAATGTTAACCTCCATTGTATGTTTTTCAGCTATGCAATAAAGCAAGGCATTCCCTACCCCATTGAATTGCTTCAACTGTTCAGTACATTGATTCAAGGTCAAGAGTGTTTCACTTCTAAGCATTACGATACTGAATCAAATCATGATTGATTTTCAGCTATTAATTTTTCTCGTGACAATTATCTGCTACTGATGAAGTGATATTAGATTTTCTCTTCGTTCCTTGGTATTGGTAAAATTCTACTATTTTTGATAGGAGCTACAGGAGCAAAGTGAGTTCTGTAGTAATGGCATCAAACAAATAGATGATTTGTGCTAGGGACTGGGCGGTTGTTGTTGTTAGTACTATACCATTTGACTTCTCAAAAGAGACACAAAGTGACAGTTTGGGGTTTACAGGAATCAAAATGTAAATGGTAGGAGCAGAGAGGACATTACTCATTGGATCCATTTATGATTGTTTGGACGGCAAAAGAGCTTAAAAACAAGCACTCTCAGGTCCTTTGCAAACGGAATCATTCTATTGTTGGATCATGTCTATTCATATGTTTTGGCACTTACAGGGCACTATTGTGAATATAATAGTTATACTTGTAGAAAGAACAGAGAAAACTACAAGACCGTGAGTTCAAACTTTTGTACTATAAACTGAACTCACAACATCCAAATTTCAGGTATGGCTCATGGCAGCGAGAAACATTTTGTTTAGACAATGAAGATTGGGAAAATTCTGCTGTGCCGGAGGGCATAGCATGCATGCTAGAAACACAGGTAGAATTTGCAATCAACCACCCTCTGCTGGACCCCCCTCCTGCTGAACCTCCCCATTCTTAGTGATAGGCATGCTATACCGTTCGGTATAGCAGCTAAACCCTGAAGATTGACTAGCATTATAAATAACAATTGGTACTCAAAATTTTAAGAATATCAAACTAACACACTATATGCGTCTAAGTACTATAAAGAAACATATTAATGCGATTTCACTCTAAATATTGTAGACATTTAACAATGTATATCAAACTAACACACTATACGCGTCTAATTAAGTACTACAAATAAACATATTAATGCGATCTCACTCTAAACATTGTAAACGAATTGGGAAGTGGAGATCGATCGAGTTTAATTAACAGCAACTAAACTCTACATGATAATAGCTTAGGCAATTAAACGAAATCCAAAAGCTTAAAGTATTACAAAATAAACGAACAGTGACTATTGCTTTGGTTAACAAAGCCAAACTAGGAGCTAGCATAAGACAGATATGGTATTTTTCGATCGGCATTCGGCACTATAAATTGCACCAACTAGATAAGTCTAATCCACTTAACCCAACATTGATCCCATCAGCCAATTAAGAAAAACCATGTCAACTATAGTAGCGAAAAGTTCCATTCTTCTGATCCTCACCTTCATTATGTTGGTCTTCCCTTCTGTTTTGGCAACTAAAACTCCATTCAAAGAGTCGAAGCCATGCAAGAGGCTTGTGCTCTATTACCACGACATTCTATTCAACGGCACTGATGCGAGCAATGCAACATCAGCTGCAGTGGCCAATGCAACAGGGCTTGCCACACCGCACAAGTTTGGTATGCTGGTAGTGTTCAATGATCCTCTTACCAAAGACCACCATCTTCTGTCTCCTGCCGTTGGAAGAGCTCAAGGCTTCTATTTCTATGACATGAAAGACGAGTACACTGCTTGGTTTGCCTACACTTTGGTGTTCAACTCGAGCGAGCACAAGGGTACTCTCAATATCATGGGGGCGGATTTGATGTATGACAAGACTAGGGATCTTTCGGTCGTCGGAGGAACAGGAGATTTCTTCATGGCTAGAGGGATTTGCACCTTTCAAACTGATACTTTTCAGGGTGACTATTACTTTCGCCTCAAAATGGATATCAAGTTGTATGAATGTTATTAGACTATAGTGATGTTGTTGTTCCAATGCTAGGAAAGTTGTATGCACCCGTCATAGGTAAGAATCTCTCTTGATATATCAGTTTGTAAGACTTCCTAATTATGTTCTCTATGGAGGCCGGCATGTACTGATGAATAAGACGATTGATGCCCTATTAGGAGCGTCACAAGTAGAATTAAGTGGAGAACCAAACAGAAAAGAGAGGAATCATTAGAACAAAATATGTAATGCCAAGCAAAGAAAATTCATTTATGTTGGTTCTGCAGGTATATTTGTGCTAGTTAATTACTTGCAATTTGCTAGTTAGTGACTAGATGAGTTATCTATTGTTTTTTCAGCTGTCGGTTCTACTATATTTGTTAGCTTGTCTCCTTTGCAAAACAAGACAAAGTAAACGATTGGAATGAAACCAGATACTCTTGAGCTGATCACAGCAGCAGCAGCAGCTGTATCAGCATCTCTCACCTAATGAGTTAGCATGCATAAGAATCAAGATGTACTGGCCGGGTAGATCGGAGCAGAGAGGACATGACTCTATTTAGGAAACTTAGTTGGACAAGTACAACGCAAGAGTTAAGTAGAATGTTTAAAACAATAACACTGCATGCCTTTAATTAAGTGGGGAAGTTTACATATGAAAGCTCCCTGCCGATCACAAACCATAAGACTCGGTACTAGTCTAAAACAACTGCAGATCAAGTCAGAAATTTCATCTTTCAAGTACTCCGTATTGTAAACCAAAACTCCGAGACTCGAATAAAGGACTGTATGATATTATGATAAATGCCAGTTCTATTAATATTTGATTTTTGTTTTCCATTCCTAGAAGGCTAGAACCTCCACTTCTATCATTGATATATATGATCTATCTTGTGAGTGAAACATGTGATACACATTTCATTGAACGCATTCTATTTGGTCTGCAAGATGTAGTTTGCATTTCCATTGGATAACTACGTACAACTTACAAGTTTGATCGCCACACTATATACTAAGCTAGATACATCCAAAGAGCTAAGCAGCAACCTGACTCTATACGGGCATCTTCTTCATGAAAACCCTACGAGCATGGAGACAAACTACCAACTTGGAGAATCAATATAAATTGAACAGACGTGGGGAGCCAATTAAGAAACACAATTTTCAATCAGATCAGCTAACACCGGTACCAAACCATGGCAACTTTTGTAGAAAAAAGTTATCTCATGATTTTGGTCCTCATTGCATTCCAATCTGTTTCAGCAACTAAACACTCGATCAAAGAGTCGAAACCATGCAAGAGGTTTGTGCTCTACTACCACGACACCCTATTCAACGGCACGGATGTGAACAATGCAACATCAGCTAGGGCAGCAAATGCAACGGGGCTCGGCAACTACAAGTTCGGAATGCTGGTTGTCTTCAATGATCCTCTTACGAAAGACCACCATCTTCTGTCTCCGGCAATCGGAAGAGCTCAAGGCTTCTATTTCTACGACATGAAGGACGACTACACTGCATGGTTTGCCTACACTTTGGTATTCAACTCGAGCCAGCACAAGGGTACGCTCAATATCATGGGGGCGGATTTGATGTATGCTGAGACTAGGGATCTTTCTGTAGTTGGAGGAACGGGAGATTTCTTCATGGCTAGAGGGATCTGCACATTCAAGACTGATACTTTTCAGGGTGCCAACTATTTTCGTCTCCAAATGGACATCAAGTTGTATGAATGTTATTAACTTGTTAGTCTACTATATGATAGCATATATCCTACATTAGCTTGCTTATGGCTGATGTAGAACATGAACGTACTCCTAGCCTTCTCATAACAAACTGTACTCTTAAAATTGGGGTATGATTTCTCGTGACGATTCAAGGCTAACATGCATACGTACAAGTCATCTTTTGAAATTAGGAATATGAAGCACTAATTTTTCCATACACGTACATAAGCTTCTGACTTATGCCTATCAAAGTTTAAGAGGCACAGATGCACTGTGTAGCAAAGAATTGCATTAATGTCACTTTTAGTTTCTTCTGTGATTGTAAGCATTGTGAATTCTTCATTATTTTTCGGTCTGCTAATTAAGCTGTGAGTCCACTAATATTCTCTTAACATTTTTGTGCAGGTAGCTGCTGGCTAGCTACTTCACACTTATAACTTGTTGTAAAAGTTGAAAGAGTACATTCTTCTGCCAAATTAGGACATCATAGGTAAGACGATGTGTCAAGAACTCAAGATCGAAATATATTGTTTGAACACAGTTGGCAGTACATGTGTATTCTCCACTAATAGGAGAATACAAACAATTAAAGGTATTCAAACAATATTGAAAAAAAAGAAAAAAAAGAAAAAGACTAATGGAAGGATTTGATTGACATTCATCAACTTGAATAATAATTCATTCTACCAAATTCAGTCAAATCAAGAAGAAGAAGAAAGATTTAGTCCGTATTATCGTCATTCTTTTGAAATGTAAATTAGTTGGACCTGCAACTTTTTCTATGGGGGTAGGAACTAATTCGGTTGTAGGGCAATGCATGATGGTGCACCATATACTGACTATAATTTTAGGAAAATTTTATGTAATAAGACTACGAGACCGGCCAATTGCCCCTTATAATTTAGGTGCAAAGCCCTCATCTGATCAACAAAATATTTGAAAAAAAAAAAAAAAAAGAAGGCATCAATCTTGAGCTAGCCACTCTTTTCTGTTCTAGTACTAATTTCTGTTTCAAAAAATGGTTACCACTTATTAATGTTTTACGCTTGGAATTTTCGAAGGAACGCTCAACCCTCTTTTGGCAAGGTGAGCAAGCAAGTGAACACCTAATAATTTGATTTTCAGAAAGTTAAGAAGCAGACTGATCTAGCTCTTATTCTATACATTTGATTCTGATGCCGACTCAAGTTTAGACTAAGAGCTCACCTACCATATAACTCCATATCTCTAAACAAAGCATATTGAATCTAGTCACTTTTTTTTTTTTTTTTTGGGACCAACGGCACTAAAATCTAAATCAACACCTACCTCCACCAATCTGCCACCAGAATAGAACGCCAAAGAAAAAGTGCAGAAAATTCTCAGGGACGTCCCCAATCAGTACTGGACTAGCTACTAGTAAACAACGACTAGCTCGATCATTCATATATGAACAAATTAAAGCTAGATCGATATTGTTTTTAACGATAATGTGCCAGTTATTAAGCATGCCTGATCGATGGGGAATGGTGGAGAAATGAGAATAAAAATCATTGAGTTATATTCTCCTTTCTTCATATCATGTATGGTGAAGCAACTGATGCCAATTAAAGAGTTCCAATCCAAAATATGAATATCGGTTTAACTCAACGAGCATCTATAATTTACCTTCATAAATTTTGATTCAGAAGGGTTTGCGAGGATTACATGATCTTAACAGTTTTTATGCAAACCGCCGGTCTTAAATCTTAAGTTAAACAAACAAATCTTGTACTTAAATATATACTTATATATAAGATTTTGAGGATATTGTCGTTGATTCTATTAAAAAATGTGTACACTTAAACATATGATCATGGATTCATGGCACAAGCAATATTGATATACATATTCTTTAACGACTTAACATGTCAATCTCTTGAGCCACAGAAAATTACTCCTCCTTCATTTTTTTAATGTACTCTAGTTGAGTAGTTAGGTTAATCCTTTCAAAACTGAACTAGTTAGGTTGATGATAATTTGTGACTTAATTATCATCTTATATGTCTTGAGGCAACGTCTTCATCTTATCAACCTCTTTGTTTGGCCATATACCATTGACCAAAGGCAATTTTAATTTTACACCATCATTTTCCACACTGCCATGATTCATAAAGATCGAGCTTCTCCCATATACGTTTCCATCCTGGATTTGAAGAGCTTTTGTTAGTTATCAACTTACATATCATCATTATTTTTAGCAGCCTGGTATCATAATTTCATCAACTTGTGTAATTTAATTAAGCTCGTTCTTGTCATGCTCCTCATGGTACTACAAGTTGATCAAAAGTTTAAGCTAATTAACTCTTAGTGGGCTAGCTTTTGCTTAATTAGAAGAAGATTCGCACCACAAATCCGCAATAAAGCAAATAAGCTTACTGTAATAAACTAAACTAATTAATAATGATCGGAGCTATCAAAGCAGAAGAAGTAATCATACTAAAGGAGAAAACACCAACGAAATAAAATTCATTTCTCATTGTTCGGTTCTTGGCAACGGTTAAGTTTTGATGATATTCCCCTTGAATTGCTTAGTGCTTGGTTTATCTCAGAAACGTTGATCAGATAAGACGAAAAGTTCCTTTAGAGATACAATGTTATGACTCATTCCATGTAAATGATATCTAATCATACAAGCTAAGATGTTACATGATCTTATTTTCTTTCGTCTCAATTAAAGTGAATATGAATTATTGATAATTAAGTGGCCGGGGTACTAATAACTTTGGCAATCAAGTGTAGTCTTACTTATGTGAAATTCATACTATCAAAATGATTGTTCGACAGAAACATATATCCTATTCAGTTCATGTGTGCTTGTGTGTGTTCATAAGCAATTACAATATCGTAAAACTTCAAACTTCAAAAACTAATTTCAACGAGAGTCCCTGATCATGTCATTGTTTAGAAACATGAAAGAAGGAATAAAGGAAGGTTATGTCTATTCTAGACTACCACACTGTGGGAGTCAAATTGGCTTTCTTTGACCTATTAAGTCAAATTAAGCTTTCACTATTATGTATATAACAATAATTCTAATTATTTTCTTGGTGAAGTACATTATAGTGATATTGGTAGGTGGAAACCTAGCTACATCAAGAAGAAAAGTCCCATTTTAAAAGGCATGGAATCCTTATCTTTCATAAGAGACACCATGTGAGTTTGATTTTAGCTTTCGTTTAATTAATCCAGCAATTACAGAAGAATCCCTTTCCAACTTTCCCACTGCTTATATAAAGCCATGAATTGAACTGAGCTCCAAACTCACAACTTGCACTATCTAGCTACTAGCAAAATCTGTCATCCTTTTTCCGGCCTTTGCCTTCTTCTATTTGGGGTTACTATTCCTCTTCTTTCCTTACAGACACAATGGGAGTTAGAAAGTCTATTGTTCTTGTGTCCTTCTTCATGTTGTTCCTTTCTTTATCTTCAGCTTACCCTAAACCAAGAAAACAGTACAAACCATGCAAACACCTAGTGCTCTTCTTCCATGACATTATCTACAATGGTAAGAACGCTGCCAATGCCACATCTGCAATTGTAGCAGCACCTCAAGGAGCCAACCTAACCATCTTGGCTTCCCAATTCCACTTCGGGAACATTGCTGTTTTCGATGACCCCATCACCCTTGACAACAATCTGCACTCAAAGCCTGTGGGCAGGGCACAAGGCATGTACCTCTATGATACAAAGAACACTTACACCGCGTGGCTTGGGTTCTCGTTTTCTTTGAACACCACAGCCTACCAGGGTAGCATAAACTTCATCGGAGCCGATCCTCTTATGAATAAAACTAGAGATATATCCGTTGTGGGTGGCACCGGAGACTTTTTCATGCACCGGGGAGTCGCAACCATCATGACAGATGCTTATGAAGGTGAAGTATACTTCAGGCTCCGGGTTGACATCAACTTTTACGAGTGTTGGTAGATTTAAGGCCTGATGTATGTGAGAAGTGTTCAAATTTTATGTTCTGTTTCACTCCAGTCATCTTTTCTCTTTTTTGGTGAGATCATTCTAGTCATCTAGTGTGCTTAAATTTGAGAGTGTTCTGGAGCAACATGATCTATATTTTACATTCAAATTTGTACTTTCGTGTCCATCAATAAACAATATGATCTTAAATTTCCTAATATATGGTATGAAGAGAAATTCTGGAATGCGCCTGCCGTTTTTTTTTTTTGTTTTTTTTTGTTTTTTGGAATACTCCCTGCCATTAGCGAAAGGAACATTCAAGTTTACAAATGAAAGTTGGCTGCTGTGGATTCCTACTTGCCACCACTGGCTCCTTTGTTATTCGTATATATATATGTATCACCATTCTCTCCACTTACATCTAAGTTTATGTGAACTATAAGACATTAGAGATCTAAATATCTAAATAAACCTTGATATGCAAATAATGTAAAGTGCACTAAACAAACCATGCTTATTCAGTAGGTATACCATACATATATATAGGGTTTTGTCTACTGTACATATCGAATAAGTGGTCCACTTATATAAAGAGCATTTTAAAAGGGTAAATGGTCACAATGATTTCATTTTTTTCTTTTATAATTACAAGAATAAGTTATGTGTTTGCTCCTCTTCTTTATCTTGTTGTATGTTTCACAGTAAAATGCACGTATTATTGTATTGTTGTAGGGAGGAAGAAGATGCCAGAGATAAACTCGGGTAGATTGGTCTGCATATATTGTCTTTTAATGTGTATGCGTTTGTGTCCATTAGATTGTTTCATTTAAGATCTGACGGCTGAGAAAAGATCATCTATTTCTGCCCCGTAAAACTCGTCTCGCAAGTGAGCGGGGCTGTATATTTCTATTCTAACGGCTTAAGTAGCTATTTTATCAACTACAAAATTATCTTCTGAAAACACATGAAATCTGTTATAAATATTATAATCTATGTGGTTGTCCACGTAATTACTCATTAGTTATGTACTCTGATGTAAACTCTACCTCTATATAAGGAGGCTAATAAGAATGAATGAGTAGACTTATGCCTCCTCCCAACTATTCTCTTTGTGTCTTCTCTTCTTTCTTTACTTTTCAACACGTTATCAGCACGACTTTACTTTTGAGTTGATAACGGCCAAACCGTAGAAAACCAAATTTGATTTTGTCGTTCTCCTTTTCCCAATTTTTTATTTTGTCGTTCTCCTTTTCCCAATTTTTTAACAACTCAATGATGATCAAAAAAGTCATACGGTGCAACTCAATGTTGCTTATTCTCACCGATAGTCTTGATCTATGAGTTTGATTTGCTTATTGCCTTTTAATTCAGATCATGTTGATTGTTATATTGTTTTATATGCGTACATGGTTTCTATGTTATCATGTTATATATATGTACATCATGATATATTTGCTTCCCCATGATTGATTATCCATAAATTTTTTGTCGATCACCTTCCATTGTTGGATTTATCAATTTGTTTTCCCAATAGTCATAGAATGAGCGATTTGATCATTGATTTACTTGATATGCATGAGATGATCTAGAGCTACCTGATTCTTTGCTTTGGTTTTTGTTATGCAAAGTTTATGATTTCAAATTGTTTTGTAGGCCGACATATATACTTGCTATCATATGCAAGCATGATTGACTTATCTTTAAGTCTTATCTGAGGTTTGAAAGCATAATTGGGTTGGCGTTAATTTTCCCTTATGGTAATATTCTATACCCATAATTTGGGTAGACTTCAAGTTCTACGGAACACTGCGTTTTGCTTCCATTTATGTTTCCAGATTCCATTTTTCTCAAGATTGTTATGATCTCCTTAACATGATTATAATGAAGCATGAAATACATCACTACGCATATTGATTTTTGATTTCAGATCGTGACCTTAAGTCTCTTGATCGAACTATAGAGGGCCTGAAGTTCATCGAGAGTAATATATAATCGGAATTGCGATATAAAGTTTCTCAAAACTTATGCAATTACCAAGGCCAAAAGTTCTCTCATAGTTATACAATGATCGAAACCACATCTTGTGATCCCTAATCATATATGGGTCTGAAGTCCCTTACCTATTTGATATTAGTTGCACGTGTAACTACAAGAGATCAAGAAAACAAGATTATCATATTAGTGAATCTAACTAGACCAGAAGTTCTGTGTATTCATTAATTCATGGAACCAGAAGTTTCATGTGTACAATTTATTTACTTTTCGCTCTTTACAGTTTTCTTATTTTGTTATGCAATTTCATTATTGTACAAAATCAAAACTACTCTATATTTTCTCTCAAAAAAAAAAACTAACTCTATATAGAAATCTTTAGTATCCGGAAACCAATGTGAAAATCATATCCTACAGTTTTCTATTTGGTTGTGCAATTTCATTATTGTACAAAATCAAAACTACTCTATATTTTCTCTCAAAAAAAAAAAATAACTCTATATAGAAATCTTTAGTATCCGGAAACCAATGTGAAAATCATATCCTAGAGTATAATAGGCCGGCCATCTACTAGGAACTCAAACCTTGTACGTACAATATTACGTTAGCACTCGAGACTCAAGATTCAAGACCCTAAATTTCTCCTATTGATCATCACCAGAGGGTCGGATTCCAACCGGCTCTCGATCGAACTTGCTTCTTAGAATAATATCATGGCTGGCCGACCAGCGCAGTGTTCTAAGTAGACCTGAAATCGATCTGAGTTGTGCCACGACCATGTTATAGTTTGACTTCCGTAGAGATCCACAAATCTCTTCCTCCCGACGTGATGATCTTAACTAGCACTTCCACCTCTATATATGTCAGATAAAAATGATATCAACCCTTTTAATCAAACAAGAACTATGTCTTGCTATAATGCTATTGGTTTCTATTTATTAGCTATTATCACCACATATCACACATTCAGTTGATCAAAAAGAACATTTCCCACATTCTATTTTTTTTTCTTCCCTTGTTGACGGATCATGTTTTTTAAGTTGGTAGCTGAGTTGGTGTGGATCTGGTGGCATATCTAGCTAGTAGTATTAAGAATATGTGGGGAAAAAAGTGAATTCATAATTAGTTGTTAGTTGAGTTGGACTTACAGAAGGAGAGGATAAGGCGAACAGACTCTAAAACTTCATAATGGAATCATTGATCGATGGCTGGTGGTGATTGAGTAGTTGGCATGGAGTTGTTGTTTCACCCTCGATATATATATGGAGCAAGCAAATCTTACTAGACATCTTATCGTCTTCTGAAGTTTACATCACAGTTCACTATCTCTTCACTGTTAAATTATATCTTCATCACGTACACTCAAATCTGAGCCTGTGATCAGAATTGATAGTTTGCAAAAATATTTATAGGAAAAACTAATAATGCTGATCGAATAGTTCTCTGGATTTTCTTTGTAAACTTGTTGTTAATTTTTTGATTCATTCCCAAGCCTCCACTACTTGGTCCCCAGAACTCAAGTCATGCACCAATGATTAAGTTAATCTTAGACTAGAAGCTAATAAAATGAACTAGTCCACAATCTGAGCAGTCCACCTAGAATGTCTTTCAAGCCAAGCTTTTGCCAACACTAGGCACCCTAGTTTAACATTCTCCAATCTCTTTTTAGTCCTATATAATGGGGTGACATGGTCACAACCCCTTCATTACTCACAGCACACTTCCGGTTCTTTATACTAGGACTACAGCAATGGAGTCAAAAAGTTTAGCTCCCATTCTCTTCCTCTTCTTCCTTCTCTTTGGAACCTTAACAGCTTCCCCTACCCTCAAATCCAGGCCTCACCCTCGCCGTCCTCTCCCTTGCAAACGCCTCGTTTTCTATTTCCACGATATCATCTACAATGGTAGAAACTCCAAGAATGCCACAGCAGCAATTGTGGGTGCACCCGCTTGGGGCAACAAGACCATATTGACAGGGAAAAATCATTTTGGGAATATGGTTGTGTTCGACGATCCAATCACTTTGGACAACAATTTGCACTCAACCCCGGTTGGTCGTGCTCAAGGCTTTTACTTGTACGACAAGAAAGATATATTCACTGCATGGCTCGGGTTCTCCTTCGTGTTCAACTCAACCCAACACAGAGGGAGCATCAACTTTGCTGGTGCTGATCCATTGATGAACAAGACCAGAGACATTTCGGTTATTGGTGGAACTGGTGACTTCTTCATGACTAGAGGGATTGCTACCTTGATGACTGATGCATTTGAGGGTGAAGTCTATTTCCGTCTCAAAGTTGACATTAAATTGTACGAGTGTTGGTAAAGAATACATTGTGACCAGCACGATCACTAAGTATTTGTTGTTGCTAGGTTTTGAGTCCATGGCATTGTTTTCCATTTGTTTAACTTTTTAGTCGAGTTTTATGCAGCTAAAAAAAGCTGAGTTTGGTCTTTCATTTTGGCCCATCAACCCGGCAATCTAGTTTATTGGGTTATCAGCATTTTTATTGTAATATTTTCCTGTTTTGATTGTCTAATGAGATTTCGATTGAAACAAAAAACAGATGTGAGCTAGTTTAATTTGTTCATTATATTATACAATGTGATGTAAGGATGTGGATTTTCAATATTTGAATTCGCAACATAGAGTGATTCTCAAATTGTTGCATGTGTTGGATCAACTAAACTGAAAATTTGTTGAAATTTCTCACATGATGTTAAACACATGAGACCATTTAGCTTAATAATTAGCAAACTCCCATTACACATAAATGATTTGGCACAAAGAGACTATGAATCCATGACATAACTCGTATGTGATATTCTGTTGGGTGTCAACTTCGATTCGATTAGAAGTTTAGTTAAACTGGTGAAAGTGGTTTGAGTGTCGATGTCTGAGTGAAAGGTGAGTAACTAACGAGTCCACGGTGTCTATTAGTACGGCTTGCATGTTGGGGGTGGTTATAAACTTATAAGGCCCTACTTTTCTTTTTTTCCTGTTGTGGGGAATTGAGTGCATGGGTCAATATGTTAGATTTCTTACGTTATACTATATACAGGCATGAGTAGGTAGAAAAGAAAAAATGAACAGAAAAATCGATATTCAATGTGTCAATCATAAATCTTTATCGATCTATTTGGTGGTGGCTCCACTCTTTGTTACATTGTGTTAATTTAGCTAGCAAACGTAATGAGAAGGTTTTGCTTTAGTTTATATGCTTTACTCCCCTTGTGTACATTTCCTACTTTCTACTCTTTCTATCGATCTCATTTATATACTTAGAAATCATTTATACACTTAGAAAGCGAAAGAAAAACGTATTTTTGTTTATTACAAATTAGTTATGTCTGAATTATAACTAATGCCTCGAATGTTGTACTCCTTGAATTGATTAGGAGGTGCCTCCTAATTAGTCTTGTAATAGCATGATGATGTCTCATTTTTTGGCAGGTTACCAACTACACAAAGACAGTCTGCCTAAACTATAGTGGATTAACAAACAAGGCAAATCTGTGAGTATGTGAGTCGGTGAGTGTGTATATTAAAGCTCATTCAACTTCCTAAAACGATGTTATAATAGAAGATCAATTCCCCCACTTGATCAACTTCCCTTTCCTCTTGAAACTAAAAGTTCGTCTTGCGGTCTTGCCAAATAGTATTGGTAAATTTACTATAGTAGTCGAGGATCACATTATTGTGCTGATGTGAAGAACCAAACCAATGGCAAGATATTTATGCCACTCATAATTAGAAACTAGAACTTCTATTATACAAGATTTGTTGAAGACATTTTTCTTGATTAATCAGGAAGAGAAGTCCTATAAATTTTGCTGGGTGACCCCAATGAGTATGTTAGTCGTACAAACGAAGTGATATGAGCATGCAAGACAATACAGCCAGTGGCCACGTTCCAAGAACAAGAGAACAAATTCCTTTCCCATTTGGTTTTAATCTTTAAGAGTACTGTGCAAGCCAAGCTAATTACTTTAAAAACATTAACGGAAGCATGCAAATTGTCTCAGAAACCTTTCTCCAGTCTGGATTTATTTACACCATCTAGACTCCCAACTTGTCAAAGATTAAACTTGTTATTGCATACCCTTCTAGACATGGCTAGTGCAACACCAATTTTGGCGCTTTCCCTCTTCTTCCTCCTCATATCTGGCTCCGCGGCCACAGCGACCGGCAAGAGAAGGATGGTGTTTTACGGCAATGAGGTTTTGTACGATGGAGAACATGCGAACAGAACCATACTGGCAAAGTGGCAAGAGAAAACCATTTGGGTGGCATTCTCACCTTCGATGACCCCATTAACTTGGACAACAATGTGCATTCAGCCACACTTCATCGTGCACAAAGCTTCTCTTTCTATGGCAAGAGAGAGATATTCGCTGCTTGGCTAAGTTGGCTTGGCTTCTCCTTCGTGTTCAACAACACCAAAAACACTGGAGGAAGCTTCAACTTTTGTGGTGTTGATCATTTGATGGGCAAGGCCAGGGACATTTCAGTGATTGAAGGTACTGGTGATTTCTTCATAGCTCGAGGGATAGCAACTTTGATGAGTAATACATTTCAGGGAAAGTGTACTTCCGGCTTCGCATTGATTTTAATCTGTATTGAGTGTTGGTAGGCTGGTAAACGGTTTCAAGTTATTCTACTTCAACCAAATTGTTTGTGGTTATTGTTTCAAGTTATTCTACTTCAAAACGAACCCGGCAACCTTGATTTTTAGTTCCTGAAATTCCTCCTCAAGTACATGTACAAAACTCAAACTATGATACTTGGTTCGTAAATCACATCAAGTTACTTCAGTAGTTCAGTTAGGTTTCACTTCAAACTGAGCCTATCTTGAATAATTCAAAAATTCAGGATGCCCGATAACAACACATACACAAGCTAGTGGAATTAAAACAAGTCGGTGAAACTTATTGTTTATTTTCAATGCCAAAACAGGTCAGTTTTTCTTTTGTTCTGAAAAAACTAAAACAGGTCAGTTGTTCTTTTACAAGATGAGATAAGGAAAATACCTCAAAATATTTACAGTAGTCTCAAGAGAATATTGGCAATCTCTGGTCCCCTGATGCATATGAGATTATACTCCTTTTAAGAGGTGGAATGTACTGTGCTCCGTGGAATGCAGCAGCACGTAGAACATTTAAAGGTCCAAAATCAACTGAGTAAGCCCTTTGGAAACCATCTAGGATTGCCATCATTGTAACATTAGCCGTTTTCCTCTCTGCTTCATATCTCTTTAACAAATTGACCTGCATAAGATTAGAACTACTTCTATCAAATGAATCCCATGAAATAATGATGAGGAATGTAAACCTGATTTTCTGTACAAAAAATGGAATCCACTTACCACTGATATGTCATTTCCTACTGCATATCACTAAAGGAAACAACAGATATTTTCTAACTCAGAATGCAGCTATGGTCAAGCAATACTTGAATAAGACCTTGATTGTAATTATGATAAACAGATATGATTATGATTCATTTATATATGGCTTCATACTGTAATTTTCTTTCATACGTTTAATAGTTAAACCCTTGACTTTTGTTAATGATTCCAAAGACTACTAAATAGACATCCATGTCTCCTAGGTAAACCAACTTTCACAAAATCACAAGATATACAAGTGAACTGGCCTCGAATATCATAAACTTCCAATGACCAAAAGTAGATTTAATATCTTAACACAAGAAAAAGCAAAAAACCACCCACCTCAGCAATATCTGTTCCCACTGCAATGCCCTCAGAAATTATTCTTGAAAGAGCAAATGCATCACCAAAACCCAGATTAACTCCTTGCCCAGCCAAAGGGTGAACAGTGTGTGCTGCATCGCCAATTAGAACCACATGCTTTGACGCATAGTTATTGGCATGCATCAAAGACAAGGGAAACACCATTCTTTCAGATGCCAACTTCACCACTTTCAGTGGAACTTTGAAGCACTCATTAGCAGAAATAGTTGTGTCTGTCTTAAACCAAGAAAATATTCCTCCACTTCCAAAGTTGCTCGACTTAGGATGAGGGCCAAATCCATAATCAAGAGCATAATTTACGTTTTTCACAAAATCATCCTCGACCATTAATTTACGGTCAGTTGCTTCTTGTGGGTTCATAGTCCAAACAATGTTACTGAAATTATCACCAATGGGCAAAAGTGCAATTGGTCCGGTAGGTAGGAATCTTTGCCATGCACTTCGATTTTCTGCAGTATGCTCTACAGTGCAAATGATTGCATTCTGTGAGTATTTCCAACCAGTCGTTTTGAATCCTGCTAACTCCCTAACACGTGACTTGGACCCATCAGCTCCAACCTGCAATAAGCAATATGCAATTTGATCCCAACTTATAACTTAAGGATAAGATATGCAACTTCATCCTAAGTTCATAACAGACATTTTAGTTGATCCTATTATCTATTTAAAGGGGAGTAGAACTCTTTCAAATGTATTTAACTTACCACCAACTTTGCATATAGACTATTGCCATCACTTAGATCCAGTTTTGCTAAATTTCCTCGCTCATTCAACCCAGATGATGTGCTTTTCACCCCCATAGATAGAATGCTTGGATTTAAAGCCATTGAGGACAATATGGAAGGGTAAATAGTCTTCTGGAAATCTGTATCCTGTTAAAGCATCAATAAGTATAGCTGTGCAAAGTTTCAAGACTTGAATGCAAGAAATGAAAATCAAACCATAAATCAGAAACAAGGTACCACACTGATGATTACGTGTTTCGCTTGTAACAAAGTAAAGTAATTAAACATATGGCTATGTTATACCTGCATGCATGACAAAAGAGAACTCTGCAGCACTTTATTCTCCACTACACACCTGATCAGAGGTCAATATCAGCATGTATCCTCCTAGTATAGATAAATAACAAAAATAAAATTTCTCTACTTCTTACCCCAGATATTCTTTATGTACATCTCTTGCATCGTATCTCGTATATCCTAAGCCAGTATAGTCCCAAACCTAGAAAATATCATGAAAGAATAAGTAAGTTCAGTACAGTTAACTTTGAGATATCATCAATTAAACTGAAAACTACCATGTCTATGGGACAAAGAACATGCTGTGAGAACTAGTCTTCATTTCCAGAAGAAGTACGAAACATGCATGATAAGAACTACTTATGCATGATATGAAATACTTTACATTCCCCTTTCTCTAGGGAAATTCTTATGATTAGGAGTACTATTTTACTTGTCAGAGAGAGTGGGTGCATCTTAATGGTTCTCTTGCAAATTACTCAAAATTATTTGACTTTCAATTCCCCATTATCTTCTCTATAACATCCATAATGATTACTGACAGACTATCTGACAATAAAGATCAACTTCTATCATTCCACCTTCTCAGAATGCACTAGTCCGATCAATCACTCTATCACTATTTGTAGTCCATTATAACATATTGGCAATTTGTACAGTGACTACAACATGCATGTCCAAGATTGAAGATTATGTGGGTACAACTATAGATACTTCAATCCTCACAACTAGATATACGTAAATGAACAGGATAAACATGAATTACTTGGCAGACAACTGATTGAGATCATAAGTCTTCTGTAAATAAAGAATGGACCATTATCCAGATTTCAGCACATTAAGCAAGTCGATGGACAAAACGAATGAATTTCAATCAATCTAGTTACACCTTAAATTTGTAAAACAGAAAGTATGTTACCTGCATTTGATCAAAATATGCATGTCGATGCTGTTCAACATATTTCCAAGCGCCAATATCTGTAATATATCTGTCGTTATAGCAAGTTCAAAACATATGCACCATTTGTTCTCTTTACGTAACATGTATCTAACCCTTATGGCATTGTGAAATAAAAATAGATAAGGATGTAGCTAACATCCTATAGAATGGGGGAATACAGGCTAACTAGATTTGCACAGTATATAATTGAGTTTTTTAACATGATGTCTGGTGGATGAAGATGAGGAAATGATGTCACAGAAAAAAGCGAAAAACCACACTGAAATTTAAATACCTTTGAAGAGAGATATAGTTGCAGGTGTTACTGTACTGACCCTTGCATCAGGGGGGTCTTCTTTCTTGATTGAGAGTCCGCTAGATAATGCAGGATTGCTATCAATGATGGCAACTTTCAAGTGCTTTGTCATCGGCATTCTTGCTAAAAGGACACAGGAATAAGACCATATATAGAAAATAATAATTAGTGTCACATTAGAAATCCACGGATACCAAACTGTGCAACAAAAGTAACTGATCACATGTTCAGTAGAAAACGTAAGCACAAATCTAGCTGTTGCAAGTCAGAAAAGTAACAAAATACAAGCCTCCAAAGCTTCGAAGTTTTCTAATTTAAGTTAGAACATGCAGAGGCCAAAATTTTCATATTTCAAGAAGTCGTAAGATGATATCCCTCATAAATACAACTACATAAGCGAAACAACTTCTCCACCATATCTAACACAGTAACCTATACAACACTCGAAAACCAACCAACATACAGAAATGAGTACCTACCCAAAGAACAAGCGAAGGCCATCCCAACCATGCCACCTCCAACAATAGCAACGTCATACGGTTCGCCTCTATCTGAAGATTTCTGCTGCCCCACATGATCCTGCATTTTAACAAGTATCATCAAATCCCCAACCATGAAACAATGTTACAATTCATGCAAGTTACTAATGAAACGAAAAATCGACAGCCAAAAACACAAGCTACACATTTTATAAGAGAAATAAACAAAGGGTGTACATTGCTTGGTGGGGCACCATTGGAGCTGGAAACTCTAGCAGCTGCACCAGTACAGAAACCCTTGTGTGGAACTTTCAATCTGTATCCATTTTCGACGAGCTTTCTTCTGATCAAGCTATAACAACCAAACACTCGCATCAGAACAAACCACAATGTATGAATGTAAACTTCAATTTTCTATTCAATCACTGAAAAAACAGAGCTTCAATTTGCATAACCCAATATCAAATAAGCAAGAACAAACAGAAAAGGTGTAAACTTTAGACCAAATTTGTGCCCTAGCCTCAATTGAAACGCCGCGTTTTACCTGTTCATTTTGGAATCGCTGGAGCTCACTGGGTTCAGGGTCTTCAGGCTTTTCAATTGAGACGGTGGAGAGGAGAGAGCCAAGTATATTGATCAATAGAACAACGACATGTCGTTTTGGGGTGGGTTTGGAATTTGGGGGAAATAGAGAGGTAAAGATGTAATTTTGGGGAAGTAGATGAAATGGTAAGGGGTGAGCTTCCCTCCTCTTATTGCTTATCTATGAATCTATCAAAAAGTTTCAGTCTTTATAATTTCCAGAGCTCCAAAACCTCAAAAAGGCCAAAGCTTTGAGAGATAGGGTGACAAAATGAGAAGCCTGACGCTCTCAGAGAGCGTTTTGGGTGCACATTCACCGTTTAAGCCACCCAATAAGCCATTGTGTTCTTCTTGCTATTTGCAGTCATTCAAGGTTCGGTCTAAGAAGCAATATCTTCAAAACCCATGTATTGTTTCATCAAGGTGAGACTTTTGATGAAGTCCCCATCTCATTTTTGGTCTAAGAAGATTGATGAGCTTGTTGATGTTGTTGGATTTTAGGAAATGGTGATGTGCTAGCCAAGTAACTATGGTCACTTTGCATTTGTTTGTGATTTTGGGAAATGATTAAGTTGTGAGTTTGGTTCTGACTAATATATGCAACAAGGATTGAATTATATGTAGTTATTATGGAAAATTTTGGAGAAGGGGTTAGAAAGAAGCATATGAAATGGGGACTGAAAGAAGGATTCTTGTGTTTCAGGTATTCAAGTATGAGGTTTGCAAACAAATGTGATGAATGGTTCGGTCGCATTTTACAAGCTTCTGATAATTTGGATGGCATTGTAATGATCTTAATCTTATTTAGAAGTTCAAAAGAACTGACAACTTTTCTGTGTTTCTTTCAAGCATAAATTTTAGTGAACTTTACGGATTGTATGCGACATTCATTAATTAGGATTGTTAATTTTGACTCAGGAGCTCCGCGAGGGTAATTCCAAGAGATGCAGGGTGATCAGAGGACCAACGGGTACCGTGGATGATTCTGTTGCTTTAGATGAAGCACCTATGTCCACTCATTTGTGGAAGGCTATGCTGCTATTTGGGTTTCTTACGCTCCAAGGCTCAGAGCCGGCACTTGCTCTTCCTGATCTTGCTAGTGTGTTGCAGTCAGTTCCGTTTCTGGAGGACCTTGGCGATATAAGCACAGGTTTTGCTTCAGTTAGGAAAATCTCCCTCTAACTTCTGTAACCTGGAATTTTTGTTGTTGTAAGTGAAGCCTGATATCTAGTTAACAAATCAGTCTTGAAATAGAGAGCATGTATTACTCTGGGGAACGTTAACCTTTTAGTTAATGATAATTCCTAGGATGAACATTTTCTTTTATCTATCACACACTGTCTAACAATTATGCAACATGCACCTCTGACAAATAATTATATGATTGTGTTCCTTCCTGTTTCAGGCCTTCTTGCTGATTTTTTTCTCAGAACTAGGGGACAAGACCTTCTTTATTGCGGTAAGACTAAAACTATCCATTCTCCAATTGTACTAAATTACCAAAGTTCTGTAAATAGTTTATACTGATGGGTGAACAGGAGGATTATGCATATGTGCTTTGTCTATGTTCATCTAAGTACAAAGTCTGTTTTCGAACTGCATATGTCAGTTTACCATGAGTTCTGGCAACTGTTTATCAAGGGAAACTCTTTGTCTGCAATACTACATCTCTACCTGACCAAACTGAATATGTACCCATAAGAAGTTGCTTCATCTTTATTTATATGCCAATTGTATGTCAATTGACTTGAAGGTATTTTGTCCTGGTCCTGTGAAAAGGGTAGCAGTAAAGAGGAATTGACTTAAGAGCAAGCTAGTTCCACATAATTCTCATATTTGATACATAAGTATATGATAAGGCTTCAAGCATTTAGAATGCTTTAACCACTCATAATCTTGGCTTCTCTGTTTTCTGCAGGCACTTTTAGCAGCTAGGAATTCTGCTGCTGTTGTTTTTGCTGGGACTTTTAGTGCACTTGCGTATGTTATCTGTTTGTGCATGGTGAAACAATTGTTTTTGTGAATGATTACTACTATTTTGTTGTCTTTTTTCCCCTGATAACTAAACAGTATCTATATATGTTTCATTTAGTTAATAGAGCTAAGATAACTCAAAATCGTCAATGTCACAATCATGTTTTGGGCCAAACAATATTCTGGTTATGAAGTTTGTAGGGCCATTATAACCCAAACAAACTACACATACTTCAAAAGTGATTTACATTATCCTGAAAGACCAATACTATTGATTTTGCAGTTGCACCCTTTCCTTAAATCTTAGAACTATTATCTTACAGGGCAATGACCGTCATATCTGTTGGTCTTGGGAGAACTTTTCACTACGTTGATGAAATCCTACCATTCAGGTACTTGAGATTTCTGTCTCTAAGGATCGGGGATATCCTGCTGTGCTAAATAAATTTATTAAGTTGAGTAATCTGGTTATCTGTTGTTCGACTTTTTTGTGAACATGCTGTTAAGTGTTTGTGTACCAACAATGTTCAATTTTTTTTACATTATACCTTAGCTACAGAACATCATTTATCTTTTCTTATAATCAAAACAAGTTGAACAGATGAGAGATGTATATGCTTGGTTGAAATATTTTGGCAGGCAATTATCCAATGATATCCATACATTTATGCTTGTGTTCCTTTTTCTTAAACCTATGTTGCCATTGTCCATACAAAGCTTGGGTCTCTGAGGCTATGTCAAACAGCAGTTAGATCTTTCTACCCATTTTGTACATCATACTTATGATTTCTTATGTATATGGTCTTTTACCACAGGTTTGGCGACACTGATTTACCCATTGATGATATTGCTGCAGCTTTACTTTTGGTAACTATTATTAACAATTTTTTACTTGGAAACATCCATTACCCTCCGATGGCAAAACCATCAACAGTAAACTTTCAGGAATAACCACCAATCTTGGTTATATTTAGGTTTATTTTGGGGTTTCAACCTTGCGAGATGCCGCCTCAAGTGATGGTAAAGCAGAAGATGAACAGAGGGAGGTAATGTTGCATGCTTTCTTCAGACACAACCTGCCACGCATATTTCAAGACTGATTGTTTTAAAAAATAAATCTATCTTCTTGTCCTTCTACAGAAAATTTTCTTTGTAAGAGTTATCTAACTATCACATATGCATTCTGAATCAGGCAGAGCTAGCTGTTTCAGAGTTTACAGGGAATGGTGCTGGAATACTAGCTGCTGCTAGCACAGTCATTAGCACTTTTGCTTTAGTTTTTGTTGCTGAATGGGGAGACAAATCATTTTTTTCTACAATAGGTGAGTAGCAACATCAAGATTATATACTATCCAACTTGATTTCTACTTGGATTCGAAGCAACTTTATAGTTTAAGAAATAATTCTTCATGCTGTATTTTGAAAGGCTGGAGATGGTTTACATTTACTTTTTTTAGCCTGTAGAAGGTAATAGGATGTTGATAACAAAAACTGAGTCGGCAACTTGGCATATTGAGTTTTCTGTCTTGAATGACATTTTTCATTGTGTTAACCAACAAACTAGCAAAATTTAACTTACTGCAAATTGTTAAAGTCAAGTTGTAGATAAGAGGATGAAATTCAAAGTTCATTTCCTAAAATGAGCATGAATAGGTTTAAGGAAATGAAGGGAATATCTCAAATTGTATATGTTATAGGTTTCTTAATTCTTATTCTGTTGTTTTAGTCTATCTATCATCTCATCCCACTCAAACTTGGGTTATATATTTCAATGCTTGGAGGCAATTCTACTCATAATGGATGATAAAACCTGTATTGTCCTTTTCATTTTTGCGATATGGTTAAGCGCTTATGTGGATTTAGAACAATGGACCTAGCACTCTGCGTTAAGAATGATAAACCTTTCAATTTGTTGCCCAAATTCCAATAGGAAGAATACAAGAAATCAAGTCATTGCACTTTGTAAAATGGATGTAGAAAACCCGAGTAATTTCTTGGAGGAAAGCGAAAGTGAGTTTATCTGCAATGGGCTGATGTGTTTCTGATTCTATTACTTGTTTCTTCTGGTTTATTTAACAGTATTACACTGCTTCGAAATATTATATGGTTAGATGTCTACCTCTGAGATTATATATAGCCAAATTCATAGAGTCCAGCTATTGATGCATTATGCATACCTTATTCTTTATGTTTAACTAAATAAGAAAACCGTTTTGCTACATATGCAGCACTTGCTGCTGCTTCTTCACCCCTTGGAGTCATTGGAGGAGCATTAGCTGGTCACGGTGTTGCAACTTTGGCAAGTTTCTTTCATTGTTTGCAAGCATATGATCTAAGCTGTACTAGAATGACTAAAAAATTGCATTCTAATTGTAAAGTCTTTGTTCAAAGTAAAATTCCACGTGGTGTTCAACTTATAATATGTAATCAACTTGGATTAGCTCTCCCCTTTATTGTTTGCACTCTGAAATCTAGTTTAAAATGTTTCTTTTTTTTTTTTTTTCTAATTTTTTTTTGTGTGCAGCTTGCAGTGCTGGGAGGCTCTATACTCGGCACATTCTTATCAGAGAAGGTATATACTCTTACCCATTTCGCTCATTTACCACTCTAGTGAGGAAATGCTTTATGGCATGCAGACACAAAATTTCAACCAATTTTTTTTATTTTTCGTGGTACAGAACCCACTTTGTTCAATGAAGATAACATTATTATCTTGTCTTTTGGATTTGACAAGTGTGGAATTGGTTTGGAACAACTGTAATACATTAGAACTTCATATTGCTTACACTAAAGTAGAGAATGTGATAAACAGATGTCCTAAGTTCAGAATTTTCCTCATTCTATTTAACTACAAAGTTCTTTGGACACAACTTGGTCAGATTTTTATCGACTTCTGTCTATTCTATATGTGGTGGAAAACATAGTGTAGTGAGGGAGTAATTTCAACAAAATGGTATGTGTGAGTAGCATGGATGGATCAAATTAAAGGCATCTACTATAAACAGTGTTTTTAGACGAAAAAAGAACACACACACACGCATGCCTTTAGTTTGAATTGGTAAAAAGGAATTTTCTTGTTTACTCGTTAATATGAATTTTGATCCCAACTGCTTTTTCTTTGGAAGTAACTAACTTGCACTCTAAGGAACTCTCATTCTTAAATCTCTTCTGTTTCCTTATGCAGACTATTGCCTACGTCGGAGGTGTTCTTTTTCTCGTCTTTGCTGCTGTAACAGTGGTAGAGATAGTAAGTTGAGTTATAAATAAACGGCTAAAAGGTTCCCACAGTCTTTCTAATCCATCGGTAACAAGTAGTGGCATTGCTGTGAATTTGTAAATTTGAGAACTGCTATGATCGAAGTCAGAATTTTGTTGATTGTAAATTTGTAATGATCGTCATACTTGCCCTACTTGATGAGCTGATGCACAGCGTTTGATTCTTTTGGTTTCTTCATGATTTGTGCTCTGTAAATCAGCAATGTAAACATTATCTGCTTCTTTTCATTGTCAATTCTCAAATATTTACCAAATATTCCGTGATTACACGAAACCTACCATACTATTTGGAGATTTCATAGCCTCACAGGGCATGGAATTGAAAATGATTGAAGCCACGTTTACTGTCTGATTTTTATAGATTCTGATGTTTAAGGAAAACACCCTTCAATTCATAGTAAAATTAGTATGTAGCTAGGATTTTTTTACTCAATTTTCTAATTAATTTTGTATAGTTTTCTTTTGAAATGCAAAACATGGTTTACATGAATACATGTTAATGGCATAATGAGTTCATAGATTATTTAACTGTAGCCATTTCAAGTTCGTAGAATCCGTTGTTTAGTCCAGGAATCAAAGCGATTAATTATCTTAATGACCTGATTACCTTAATCATCCACTTAATACGATAGTTTTTTGTAAGAATCCTTCGAACATAATTACATTCTGCATGTTTCTGGTCTGGTAAATACACCACCATAATTACGTTAAATCTAAACGAAAGACTAAGAAAAATGAATTTACTGCCTCCATTACGCAGAATATAAATACGACTATAAAACCACAAACGATTCAACGACTAGGTTAAAATCACCTCAAGAATGGCCACCATTGCTAAGTCGCTTGCTTTGATTGTCCTCTTCAGTCTAACTAGCAAAGGTAAACATTCGTTCATACTTTGCCCGAGTAACATATGTATAGTTGTATTCAAAATGGCGTAACTCACAGTAAGATCACGTAGTTACCGTACCATATATGTTATTGAAAAGAGAACATACATACACATATTTGTATACCATAATATTGATCGGAACTCTTCGTTTTGGTTTAGGGTTTTGTGACAAATGTGTTTTGGGCAACATTGAGATCGGTACCAGCCGGAGTGGAGCCGTGGTTGCCGGCAAACCGGAATGGAACGTGGTTGTGAAAAACAACTGCCAATGTACTCAATCGCTGATAACGGTGAGCTGCCAAGGATTTCAGTCATCGTCTCCGGTTGATCCAAAGAAACTAACGAAGCATGGTGACAAGTGCATCATCAACATGGGGAAGCCCTTGCCCGGCTTTGCTTCTGTGTCATTCTCTTATGCTTGGGATCCTCCCTTCAATTTAGTGCCTGTGTCGTCTGTCGTCATCCCTTGTTAAGAGAGAGAGATATATAAGCGTTAGAGTTTTTCTAATAAGTCTGATTAATTTGGAATTTGGTTTCATTGCAACACATGAAGATGTACCTCATTGCAGGATTAATATAAACTCAGTGATTTAGCCTTTGATTTACTTCTTCGAGTTTTTGATTCACAATTCAGGATTATATGGCATCTTCACAAGTTTCAAAGAGTTTAGTCCGTTCTACTTCTTCCGTTTTCGTTCTCCCGAGTCATGAATAACCATACACCAAAGATTGGTTTTGTTGCGTGGTTCACTTAGCATGTTACTAGCCTTCATGCACACCCTATATGCGTACGAAAAGTCTGCTAGCTCTACACACATACGTAACATATATGCGTGCGAAAAGTCCGCTAGCTCTACACACATACGAAACATATATGCGTGCGAAAAGTCTGCTCTACATACATACATAACGATAAATGGTGCAAACGCCGACCAACCTTTTGTGTTGGGAGACAGAATATTTCAGATTTGACTACTCGTTCATCGTTTTGGCACAAGGCCTAGCTAGAACATTAAACTTGATATTGCTTGCACTACAGTAGAAAATAGGAATGAATTTGGTCCTGCAATGGGACTAACATTCCCTCAATCTACCTATCTAATCGATCACAATGCATGTTCTATGCATATTGCTTCTTTTCAGCTTTTTTGACTTGTGGTATTCCCTTCTATAATAATGCAATGAAGGATTGGTTTTGAACCATTTGGAATATGTGTGCTACTACTCGAAGAATATAAGTATCAAAATTATGGAGCAACCATAGAATGGTCAAATCTAAAGATCGCGTGAGTCGCATCCTGGTCTGCATGCTTTTGGGAAAAGCTCGATCTTTTATCGGATTATCACGTACCCTAGATTATTATGAGTTTTACGCCTTTGATATTTTCCCAGGTTGAAGCAGTAGCAGTTACCCTATACGTTGGTAATTAAAAGGGATATTCATACCTTGTCATTCTTACATTCTACCTTATCTAACCCTAATCGTTAATAACTTCAATTGCACCGTAAGGAAGTTCTTTTACCGTGAGTCGTTTTTCATTTGTTTCCTTGAGATAGTAAACGATTCTTTTGTTGCATGTACGTTTATCACTTATGATGTATTTCGATGTTTGTAATCAAGATGTTAAGCTATCTCATTTTTTACATAAACGATTTATTCTGTTATGAATATTAAATGGTACGATAGAGTTTTGCATCACGGCATGAATTGATGAAGTTGAATCGAAGATGGACAATGAGTACACGTATATGAGCTAGGAGTTGCAGAAAGACAAAGGACGTGGCAAACCCTAGCCCATTGGTGAAGCTTGAGAGCTAGAACATTTCCTGGAGAATCAATAGTCGTAAAAGGATGATTGTGGAGGCAGACAAGCCCCACTCATCTCTTTGCATGCCTCTCGCTCTCAATCCCACCCTCCTTTTTTCATATCACAGCATTTCTTTCCACTTCGACTCCGTACGCTTCTGGGCTCTCATTTTTTGTGCTCTTCTCTCTGTCATATGCTCCACCTTCTTTAATTCGTTTCTTTTTCATTCTTTTTCATTTCTATGGTCGAACTTCCTTCTGGCCATGTATGCCCTGTACATATATGTAATTGTAATTCTTCTTTTTGTTCCCTGAATCACACTTTTTCTCGAGTTGGCATGGACTGATGATATCTCATAAACTAAACAACCCTTTTACCAAAATTCGTTCTAAACTATGTACTTTACAATTTATATATAAAATATTACAGCTACTCTTCCGTAAGTAAATAGAGTTTAAGCGATACCAATTTCTTTTATAACTATCAATTTGGGACGTCTAGCGTAACTTATAGAGAGAGCCAAAATCGAGTCGTAAGTAATAATTTAAATATCTAACATGTGTTTTAAAAATATGTCTTGTTTATATGTAAACTCGATCGAAGTTGACATGTAAAGCGAGATATGACCGGTTTTGGTCGAGATAGAAGATCGAACAAAGTTAGTTGAGATTGGTACAGGAGAGACACACATGCATATCAGAACTCTACGAAGTATGAACTAGACGAATGAGATTAACCCAAAATGACTGTGAATCCTATTCCTGAATCATGAGAGCGATCTTTTGAAGCCAAGAAGATCTTGTGGGACCATATAGTCAAAATTCATGATTTCACTTTCACTGTGTTCACATGCATGATGGACTCGTGCATCTCACGTGCCACCTTGCTGAGAGCCGAATATGAGAAAAGCATATTCTTCGCTGCAACAAAGCACCTCGTCCCCGTCCAGCGATTTTTATACCTAAAATATATGCATTTTGGATCTATGGGATCGAATATGATATATAGTAACTACTATATATATATATATATATATATATATATATATATATATATATATATTTTAGTTCTAATTCCATTCTTGGACAATGCCTTTTTTCTCTTTTGGCTCATTTGGTTTAAAGATCACATTTGAGTAGTCCATGCACAATTATTTTATATAAGTTTGGTGTTGAGTTTGTTCTAGTTCGTGTCACAAATTCAATGAGTGCGTGTCTCAAACTATATGTGCCAAATCTTCCTCAATAGTTCCTTTAATAACATGTTGACATCCTTGTTGTCTTGTTAAGTTGTTAGCACAATAGTTTTAGACTACTTGTTCGTTTTACATTTCGGTAACTATAGCATGAACATGATCATTTTTTTTTGGATTGTGATTCTTAAAAGTTATCGAATTGCAAATAGTTTTAGTGACGAAGTATCGAGACATTCTTAATCAGCTTAATGCAAAGTATCGTGACATTTATTTTTTTCTTTTTTAAAAGAAGTCAAGGTGTGAGATATTCTTAATCAGCTTGGATTTACTTGTCTATTGATCCACATAGCTACCTTTCGGCTTCCACATCATTACTACAGTATCCATTTTTTCTGTTGAAAAATCTGAAGTTTCCCGGACCACCTATGACAAGAGACGTATTCCGGCGGTGCAAAGCTCAACGAGGTCGAATAGATTCTTGCCTTTTCCTAACACGGTTAAAAAATCTGATTTTAACAACGAAAGGGTAAAAAAAAAACAGGGCCCATATGAACATTACGCCAGCAGCCACCACGGCCACTCTTTTTCCGGGTAAAATATCAACCCCCACCCCCCCCCCCCCCCCCGAAAACCGACGTCGCTCTGGTCCCCACCCCATTCTGCACGCGCTGGCCAAGCGCGTGGTGGACGCACATTTTCCGGGGGTAACCGCCGCGGCAACTGTGAAACCTCACTCACCCGGTCCACGGTTTTCAAAGTCTTATCATCATCAATACGAGGTGGGGCCCACCCAGGGAGCACAAAGAGCGGTGACGAGCCGCTGCCGAAGAAAAATCAAAAAGACTGGGCGATGATGATAATAATAATTATGACGTCATGGAGGGCGTCGACGTGGTGGAGCGGGACGCGGGAACCAAGCCGGGTCTCGATGTCGTGGCGCCACGCGAGGGTTGTATGGAAACTCGCGAAAGAGCGTGACCGGGCTGAAGAGACGGTCTTTGGCTTTTGTGCGGCGGTTAGGGATGTACTTGGTGCGTTAAACTCTTTTTTTGTTTTTATCTATTTTTTTTTTAGGTTTGAATCTGTGCGTTAAACTTGCACGGATACATTAACCCCATCTGACCAACCCCTCCGGTACCTTGGGTTTAAGGCTAACCGCGATTAATCTCCTTGTAAATCACTCTCAACACTCACCACGGTTAGATAGTGTGAACACAAATGTGTAGAATTTTTTTTTTTTTTTTTGTACACAAGTGTGTTAGATACCAGACATACTTGACGTGACAAATATGAGCATTGCTACCTTAAGATTTTAGAAATTGTCATTATTTTCCACAAAAACTTGTTCCAATCACTTATTTGAGTGTTTAACAAAGTCAAAGAATGCAGATATTTATACGTAAAATAGACTTATCAGTGTATCTAGAGCACTACTCTTAACTAAGTCCTTACTTATAGAGTTTAAAATATTATCATTATTTTTAGGGTTTTCAGTTCAAATGCGATTCATTTGACGTTATACTATGATGAATGACTTAATAAAAGATCAGTAAATATAATAAATGTTGAATTGTACGTAACAACGAGAGCATTATTTCTTGAGTGTATGTTTTTCAGGCAATTCATTTTCACGACACACGTTATGTTCAGTGTCCAAATGATTAATAAAGCCAATGAAAACCGACATCGTACATAACAAACTTATCATGTACGTGTAGGCGTTATTCACTTGCAATATATTTGCATAACACATGTTGTGATCCATGCGTTAAGTTACTAATAATAAAGCCAAAAAATGCCGACATTGTATATGAGAGACTTGCCGTGTACATGGGAGCAGTACTCCTAATCTTTAACCTTGTCATTCTCTTCCGGATTTTCGCTTCACATGCAGTTCACTTGCACGACAAACGTTATCTCCAGCGAACCAAGTGATAAATAAAGCCAAAAAGTTACCGACATTGTAGATAACAAAAATGTCGTGTACATCGTGTTTTCGGCCGAATCTAAGTACTCTATGTGTACTTCATATTTTGAATCTCGTAATCTCACGAACTCGTAATCTTTTAAATTGAAAATATACTTAAAAGAAAAAGTGGATAAAACCTACAAATGGAAAATCATGAAATTGTTGAAACGAGACATAAATAAAAGATCATGAATGTGATTGAATGACTTAAAATGGAAGATTATATCCCTGGCCACGACATAAATGGAAGATTATCATAAATCGTGACGACATAAATGGAAGATCTTGGTAAAAAAAAGAAACGAAATTAAAAGAAAATTAAAATTTTTTTTTTTTAAAAGTAATGATTTCATTCAAACAGCTAGTGACTACAATCACTCAAAATGGCATCCCTTATAAATTCGGGAGCAACAACAAACCAGCTCTGACTTTCATTATAGCTCAAAACATGATTTACGAGGATATGGGCTACTTTATTAACCTCACGAGATACACAGAGAACTCTAAACTCTGCATACCGGTGCATACCGATGCATACCGGTGAAGACACCCTCTAAAAGAAAATCAATGGAAATTAAACAATGGTGTGTGTGTGTGTCTGACAAAGTGAAGTTAACCCTGGTTAAAGACACCCTCTGATTTTTCCACGTGCGCTCCTCGCCTCTCAAACTCTTTTTCTTTTATTAACACACACACACACCCTCTTCCTCTTCGCTTCGTCATTCCCGCATCTCTTCTCTCTCTCTCTCTTACCTCGCCGACTCATCCACTCTCTCTCTCTCTCTCTCTAGCCGGCGCCTCCTAAAAACCCTAGCTCCCACCGCCGAAACCCCAATCGAAACCCGGAGGTAATTTCCCAACCTTTTCTCGTGTCAATTTCATCACTCTTGTTCGTTCTGTCTATGTTGTGTTTGAGCTCTTTCTCTGTTGCTTGCTTCAAGTTTAGCTCGGTTTGATCGGAAAGAGCTTTGCTTTTTGGCTCGGTTGGGTTGTTTTTATCGAAAAGGAAGAGTTTTTGTTTTGTTTTTTTGGATTGGAATTGAGGAGCTGTTTGTTTTTTTGGTCCATGTGAGCTGGAATTTGCAGATTTAAAGAGCGTTGTGAACTATGAAATCTTGAAGCTGAAACAGAGCACAGAGCATAGCTCGTGTTCTGTTGTTTTTAGTTTCTGTGTTTTGTTTTCGGTTTTCGCATCTGAGTTGCTTGGTGTAGATTTGTTTTGTGAGTATTTGCATTCTGTGTGGTTTTCGGATTTGGTTTCTTAGTGTTTGTTCATGTTCGAATCTTTTGAGTGTTTGTGTTGTGATTAGGTTTGTGTGATAGTTGAGTTGCGTTGAGTTTGAGATTTGTGTGTGCTGGTTTGATTCGACTATCTATCCTATCTGTATCAGCTTGTTTCTTTGTTTTGATTGTTTATGCAACTATGTTGTTTGTGAAAAGAATTTCCTTTGTGTTTCATATTTGGGGTCTGACCAGGCTAGAGTTTTGTATTCATCATTCAGTGTGCCCAAGTGATGATAAGTATATGTTTGAAGGGTATGTGTTCTTTCGCTGATTTGTTAGGTTTCGGATTTCGTGTGTTTGAAATGGTTATTTAGCATTTGTTTTGAACTTCATGTTATTTTTGACTAATGAGTTGGGTTTTATTTTATCTTCTTCCCTTTTAATGTAATGTTATAATATGATAATTCCCTGAGTCTAACATTTCAATTTGTTCTGAAACAGGATGCTCGAATCCCATAAGGATCTTGCAAGGAAATCTGGTTTGCTGAGATACATGTACTGCTCCAACTGATTACTGAAAGACTGGTTAAAGCTCCTTTAAGATGGATAGGCGCGATACATCAGGATTTGTTAGTGGAGGTGGGATGTACTTTTTCAGAGACATCTAACCCTGATTTGTAGATTGATTTGTTTAGCTCAGAAGCCGCTGCAATTTGATTAATTAGCATTGTGTATAGTATTATTCCAGTAGCTGTTACTTAATGGACAGTAGGTCGCAGAACCTGGGTTTTGCTGCTAATAACTCCTCAAATGTTTTCAAGATCTTGGGAAACTCTATGCCAATTCGCGGAACTGGAGGTGACTTTCGCACTGATACCACCTTGCGGCTCAATTCCCCTGGTTCTTCTTTGAGTTACATGCCAGGCCCAAAAGGAACCAAACGGAAGTGGAGTGTGGTTGATGGATCCTTGAACCAGCATGTCGGCTCTTCACTTTCTCTTGGCATTGGCCATTCCCCAAGTTCTTCAGACAGCAAGGGAAGTTCAGCGACTGTTTGCACTACAATGTCTTCGGCCAAAGAGACCGATGAGGAGTCCTCAATGGATCTTGAACTGGACTTTTCGCTCCATCTTGGAAATGAAAAGGTACCTAGCCTGAAGAGACCTGCTAGTTCAGTCCTGACTGCACTAGATATCCAGCCTAAGGTTGACCTGGAATTGAGTCTCTCAACCGTGCTCTCTGAATCTGGAATCACATCCGTGGATCGCAGTTCTACGTCTGTTCATTCAGGCATGGAGATGCCACAAGTGATTGGGGCCCAAAATGCAGATGAAGTATCAAATTCATGCCTCTGGAAGTCTGGGGTTGCCACAAAGCCATTCCAGAATTCCCTGAATCCAGGGGCTGCCGCGAAGCCATTCCAGACTTCTGTGAATCCAGGGGCTCACTTCCTTTTCAAACCAGTTCCAAAGAAGCTTGATTCAATCCCTACTGTTCTGGACATCTCATCAAGCATTTTGACCACACCAACTAGCTCAGCATGTACTTCTGCCATCACACAAAGACAACAGCCACACCATCGCAGCTCCAATTCAAAGACATGCCAGGTTGAGGGATGTGGGAAGGGTGCCAGAGGTGCCTCTGGCCGCTGCATTTCTCATGGTGGTGGTAGGAGATGTCAGAGAGCTGGCTGCCACAAGGGTGCTGAGGGCCGCACAGTGTATTGTAAGGCTCATGGTGGTGGTCGGCGTTGTGAATACCTGGGGTGCACCAAGAGTGCAGAAGGACGCACAGACTTTTGTATCGCCCATGGTGGTGGTCGGAGGTGTAGTCATGATGGTTGCACTAGAGCTGCCAGAGGGAAATCAGGATTGTGCATTCGTCATGGTGGTGGCAAGAGATGTCAAAGAGAAAATTGCACAAAAAGTGCTGAGGGACTCTCAGGCCTTTGCATCTCACATGGAGGTGGTCGCAGATGCCAAGCTATAGGATGCACAAAAGGGGCACAAGGGAGCACCATGTTTTGCAAGGCCCATGGTGGAGGGAAACGATGCACTGCTCCAGGGTGCACCAAAGGAGCTGAAGGGAGCACACCTTATTGCAAAGGTCATGGTGGAGGGAAGAGGTGTGCATTTCAAGGTGGTGGGCATTGTACAAAGAGTGTGCATGGAGGTACCAATTTCTGTGTGGCACATGGAGGTGGCAAGCGATGTGCTATGCCTGAGTGTACAAAGAGTGCAAGGGGACGGACTGACTACTGTGTTCGACATGGTGGAGGTAAAAGATGTAAGTATTCTGGGTGTGGCAAGAGTGCACAAGGCAGCACCGACTTCTGCAAGGCCCATGGTGGAGGAAAGAGATGCTCTTGGGGCCATCCGGGGTCTGTTTATGGTCGGGAAGCTGCTGGTCCTTGTAACTCATTTGCAAGGGGGAAGACAGGTCTTTGTGCACTCCATAGTGGTCTGGTTCAGGATAAGAGGGTCCATGGAGGTGTTACCTTGGGTACTATAGTTCAAGAACCTAAATTTGGAAAGTTGGTGAGAGAAGTTGATGAGATGAATGTTGATGATGCCATGACTAATGGGAGCATAGCTACCACAGCAAGCGGAAGTTGCTCTGGTCTGAAGAACGGTGGTAGCTCTGTCGGTCAACCTTCAGTCATTGTTCCAGAAGGCCGTGTTCATGGAGGTAGTCTGATGGCGTTGCTTTCTGGTGGCTCAGGCACCGTTGGGAGTGATTCTTCTTTGCCAATGAAACCATACATGATGCCAAAGAACTGGATGTAAAGCTATCTCTCAACTGTGTTATTTGGTTCGGTCTCAGTAATTGGCTGAGTTTCTCTGCAAGTCAGTCTGTCTTGTGTCCTTTGCTTCTTAGCTTGTTTAGTTAAGTAGTGGGTTTGATAAATAGCGGTAGGAAGTTCTCATTCATTGGTTCTAATGGAGGGAACCCTCAAGTGCCTAAAAGACCTTAGTGTAACAATATGGTGGTATATCAAGGTTAGGGGCATAGTTAGCGTCTGGAGTCTGGTCTTTGGTGTTCTTTCCTGTAAATATTTATAAAATGTCCAGCAGTGGTGTTGTGTATACAGGTATATGTCACCTGTAAGGTCGGACATTCTGGTGCAATAAATAAAGCCTTTTCTGAGATCATTTACGTTCATAATTTCTGTTTGATTTCTTCTTCTTGCATTTGCACTTCACTTATCTTCTGGATGGATTGTTATTCAGTTTATAATTAGTTTAGTCTATCAGTGATGAACTCTACCCTGGTGCATTGTTTCTTTTGGGATGCTGACTTCCATATTAGAGCCTTTTATCAAAGTACATGGGGGGATATTTGATGTGCAATCTCTGTCAGACCCTTTTGTCTTTGTATTATAGCAAATGATTCACATCAATTTGGCACAAGCATCGCAACTGTTTCTCTAAGCAGAGCGTGACTAATAGTAGTTAATAGTTCAGGACGAGGAATCGAGTCAAAAAAGATGGGGAACAATTATTTTTCTAAGTTTCATTTCCTTAGTATTTTGATACCCTGATCATTAACACCGTTAAAATTTGATAATATTTAAGGACATTTATGTCAATTCATGATATCTTTCTAATTGAAAAATAAATTATTTTGTTAAAGTAAATGTAAAAAACGATACATTTATTGAAATGATAAAAATGCCCTAAAAATTTGACGTTGTTAGTGGTAAAAGTATTAAAATACTAACTGAATGAAACTTATGGTATGAATATGTAAGTTTTTGATAGTTATGTATGAAAATAAAAATAACATCATAATTCGGGTAGTGTTTTATAATTAATTCTAGTATAAATTACTGCTCTTGGTTCTGTTGTAGTGTATCAGTATAGAACAACTCTTTGCAATCAGTCTTGTGTTTGGGACAATATTTTTCCCAGTCGTCCTGCATTAATTAATATACTCAAATGTGAGTCCTCTTCCTCCTCATCTCTGAAAATGAGAAAGTTTTAAACCATACAACAAATACACACACAGACACAATACAGAATAGTAATATACCTTCCTAAAATCAACTCGATCATCAACATCATCATCAGTAACGTTTATTGGTGAGGTTCTCTACACAGATGAGCATCCTCGTAATTCTGTGCTAATATTTCCTCATAATTTAATCTGGGCCATCCAATCTCAATAGATGGCCAGGATTTCTCTTATATTCTTTCAGGTGATTTATCGTCTATCTTCCTCTTCCCAAATTCTCGTCTTGATTTCTCATATATTCTCTCTCATCTCTCTCTCGTCCCTCTCCAACCCCAAAGCTGATATCTTGCAAGTTCTTCCAACCCAGAAGGCCAGAACATGTGTTGTGGATCCTTATTTGCATATATAGTGAGAGAGAGAGAGGGAGAGAAGTGACAACATTCCATTATTACTGAAATTATAGTAAGCCACAACAGAAAGGCCAAGAAAACAAACTACTACTGGGTTCATATATACTTTATACTCTGGTTCTCTGGTTGAAGATATAAAAGAAGAGGAGGTCGGGCAGACTCTAGTTCACCATGTCTTGAAAATATGATCACCCATGTCTTGAACACATACACAGGTTCGAAATCGGTATCCCTCCTCTATGATTTCAACTCAAGAGCCCAGTTCTTCACATACAAGAACACATCTGTGACGCATGCAACTCATCCGATCCGCATTTGCTCTTCTCCGGCGACGCCCAATATCTACTCTGGTCCTCAAATCCTCCTTCTTCTCTGACCGGTTCTGGTCGTCGAGACGGCTGAGACGCCGCGCTCTCCGATGGTGACAATTCGAAAGAGAGAGATGAATTGAATTTACCTCATTATCATGACTCTTGAGGTTAGCTACTCCGCCTTGCATGAACCTAGAAGCTTGATCAGTAGAACTGCTTCCTTATATATGTTGCTTATAGATATTGATGAGCTCTAAAACAAAGCTCGCTGTTTGCTCATGGAATTTCACTAGCGGAAACCTGTAGGCATCAACCAAACTCTTCCACCCCAGAAGGAACGCCAGCAGAGACCGAGTAAACCAAAATTTGAGAAATTGAGGGAGAAAATGTGATTGACGAAAATATCTCTACTAACAAAGCAAGAGAAATCCTGGCCATCCATTCTTAATGAAAGGGTCTGAGGAGTCTCATACAAACGTCTTCATTGGGAGGCATTATAAGGTGGACCCCACAGGTTTTAAAGGTGCCGGAGGCATAGTATGAAAGAAAAGCGACTCGACAGATAAAGGGTGACAGGGGATACGTATTTAGCCGCAATTCAGTGAACGGAATGTAGCGCACCCATACATCATCGGACTCTCTTGAATCAACATACTGAGGTTCCTGAGAACAGAAAACCTCCGCTTCATTGATGTGAATCCGCAAGTCCCACCGCCAGTAAGAAACAAGTCCTCGATCAAGAGTAACACACAGAGCCAATCCTGTGTTGTTGTCCCATTTGAAATTTGGGAGTGCTTCAATCCAAAACTCAAACCGTCGATGCTCCATGAAATTCATTTGACAGCTGAACCATTTTAGAATCTTGCTTCTTGGAACTGGAAATATAATTGAGAACTCGGATAGCTGAGAAGATAGGAGCCGAGAGAAGAGATCATCATCTTCCTTGCTTGCCGCCATCTCAGCCAATAAATTTTGACAGAGTCTCCAGCAATTACTCAAGTTCAAATACCGGATCATTTGTGGTTCTTTACGCTCCAAAATATTTGACAGCTTTGAAATTCTTTCCAACGACACGCAATCGCTCGCATCCAACCAAGTAATCAGTGGTGGAAGCTCGGGAATTTCCACGAGCCTCGTGCAGCGTCTCAAAATGAGAGTTGACAAGTTGACCAATTCCTTGATGCGTTCGGGAAGAGTAACAAAGGGCCATCCGGATAAATTAAGATAGACTAAAGTGGACCACATGAAATCAATTTTAGATGAATTGCATCCTGGTATATAATCACAGTATTCATGTGAGTCCACCTTAGTTGGGAATGTTATGAGTTTTGGGCACTCCACCAACCCAAAGTTCATCAACTTTTGCAGTTCATAAATGCTGCGAGGTATATCTGTGAGGTCTCTACAGCCACTTAAACTCAACCGTTTAAGGTTGATTAGATACCGAATGGATGATGGCAATGTTTTGATGCCAGTGCTGAGTAGTCTCAAGGATGTCATGCATTTCATCTCTCCCACAATTTCAGGGAAACTCTCCAGCTTACTGCAAAAGTTGAGATTAAGTTCTTGGAGGGATCTCCAGTTGACTTCTGGAGGCAGCTTCACGAGGTTACAACAGCTGAAAAGATTTAGCTTAACCAGCTTTTCGAGGTATCCAACCGAAGGGTGAACCTCCTCTAAACTTGAACATAAACTTAGATCCAAGAACTCTAAGTTTGGGCTTCCAGACATGTCGGGGATTTGTGTTAGGAATTTGCATCCGCTCAATTTCAAGGATGTAAGATTCTGCATACTCTGTCATACAAAAGAATAAATATTAAATGGTAATGTCTAAAGAATTTAATAACGTAAATTGCTAAAATATTATTAATACCTTGAATACCCCTCCAAGACGTCTTATGCGGCTGTTAGGCATATTAAGCTGCAACATTTCCTTCATATCAAAACCGGAGGACAAATGTTCTAGAGGACATTCAGGCCAATCAAGTAACCGCAACTGATTCGGGTAATGCTTGACCTTTCCAACAAACCGCCCACTGACGTTTACAAAGATTTTAAGATTTTTCATATTTTTGAAGCATTTAGGACTCAGCCGTATCTCATCTGTTGTAGGCATATTTACAATTATGTCTTCAATTGTACTTGTTCCCTAGTATGAAAAAAATGCAATCGAATTAGCAAAACAAATACTTATATAATAAAATGCAATTATTTACAGTATTATTTGGTTCCTTGGTAATTCAAAAGAAACATGTACTGCATGTTATCCAGATATTGGTTTGTCGAATTGAAATAA
>NC_020495.1:2085591-2086610 GCF_000184155.1 Fragaria vesca subsp. vesca | reverse complement strand
CTAATCAGGTAATGAGGTAGTATATGTTTGTGTTTTCCTTTGTGTGTTCCCTTGTACCTAAAGGATTTTACAATTTCAATTTACATGTCTCACTTCAGATACCATATGATTCAACTTCATTTAACTCACTGAATGTTTTGAGGAGTACAAGTAAAACTGATCAAATAGTATGCTAGTTTGTTTTCTGTTTTGGAGTCTAATTGATACTAAATGTCATGTAACTGATTTTATAAGATGCAATGTTTACTTATTTATTGCAGGGATTTGATTCTATGGCATTCTATCAACCAAATTCTACTTTTACTAGCATGCTTTCGGGTCAGGTATTGGGTGATCTCATATACTCAATTATACTTGCTTCTTCTCTTAGAGTTTAAATTAAAAGTTCCAATCATATATTATGATCACAGCATACATCCGGAAGCACATCTGCCCCAAACCATCAAGTTGGATTATATCCTCAACCAAGCCAGGTTTGCATAATTTGTTTAACCTTTTTCTACCACATTTCGTTTTATAGTTTATTAATCTTTGACTAATGTATAATGTAGGGTTTACATTCAATGACTAAGCAACAACAACAGGGTTCAAGAGATATGCCATATTATTTGCAGCAACAGAGTTCAACAGATATGCCATATTATTTGCAGCAGCAAGGTTCAAGAGATATGCCATAAGGCTCAATATATTGTGTCCAGATATACTCTGTGTAATGATTAGAGATTTGAAGCTTATTTCATGGCAACCTTCTACATTTTCTTCTAGTTTGTTTGTTCATTAAGCCGGCCTACTGTTACTTCAGCTACTTTAAAGTTTTTGGCTCAAATTCGATGAGTTACTCAAGAATGCATGGTTTAGATCCCCTTTAGACGTAAAAACGATTTGAATTGTTCTTTACTGAACTGAGCATTTTAAGAATCGAATCAGGAACATTTTGTGAAGGAGTTGGAAGCACATATTGTCTATGCTTTTAAAACACAAATGAACTGGTGAAACTTGTGAAGGAGTTGGAAGCATAA
>NC_020495.1:1995570-2084655 GCF_000184155.1 Fragaria vesca subsp. vesca | reverse complement strand
AAAACTCGCAAACGGCGATTTTTACCGGCGCCGCCTTGTGCAGTTCTCTTGTGAGAGAATCGCGGTTTCTTCTCTTGCTTCAGCCCTTTCTTTGAATATAGATCTGAGACTAGTTGAGGGTCTTCTCTAATACGATTATAGGTCAGATACGGTTATTCTAAACGGCAGAAGACGGAACCGTCAAACTCAACTCACAATCCTATCAATTTCTCAGCTGGACACGTGTCGCGTTTTAAGTGGTCGGGGACACCAAATTGTTCCGGCCACAGCAAATAATTTCTCCCACATGAAATCAATTTTAGATGAATTGCATCTTGGTAAATAATCACAGTATTCAGGTGAGTCCACCTTAGTTGGGAATGTTATGAGTTTTGGGCACTCCACCAACTCAAAGTCCTTCAACTTTTGCAGTTCATAAATGCTGCGAGGTATATCTGTGAGGTTTTCACAGTGATGGAATATCAACTGTGTAAGGTTGATTAGATACCGAATGGATGACGGCAATGTTTTGATGCCAGTGCACTGTAGAGTCAAGGATGTCATGCATTTCATCTCTCCCACAATTTCAGGGAAACTCTCCAGCTTACTGCAAAAGTTGAGAATAAGTATTTGGAGGGATCTCCAGTTGACTTCTGGAGGCAGCTTCACAAGGTTACAGCATTTGAAAAGATTCAGCGTAACCAGCTTTTCGAGGGATCCAACCGAAGGGTGAACCTCCTCTAAACTTGAACAGAAACTTAGATCCAAGAACTCTAAGTTTGGGCTTCCAGACATGTCTGGGATTTGTGTTAGGAATTTGCATCCGCTCAATTTCAAGGATGTAAGATTCTGCATACTCTGTCATACAAAAGAATAAATATTAAATAATAAATTGGTAATGTCTAAAGAATTTAATAACGTAAACTGCTAAAATATTATTAATACCTTGAATACCCCTCCAAGACGTCTTATGCGGCTGTTAGGCATATTAAGCTGCAACATTTCCTTCATATCAAAACCGGAGGGCAAATATTCTAGAGGACATTTAGGCCAATCAAGTAACCGCAACTGATTCGGGTAATGCTTGACCTTTCCAACAAACCGCCCATTGACGTTTACAAAGATTTTAAGATTTTTCATATTTTTGAAGCATTTAGGACTCAGCCGTATCTCATCTGTTATAGGCATATTTACAATTATGCCTTCAATTGTACTTGTTCCCTAGTATGAAAAAAATGCAATCGAATTAGCAAAACAAATACTTATATAATAAAATGCAATTATTTCAGTATTATTTGGTCCTTGGTAATTCAAAAGAAAACATGTACTGCATGTTATCCAGATATTGGTTTGTCGAATTGAAATAAACTGCTCACATACAAAATAACCATGTGTGTGTGTGAGAGAGCGTAGGAACTACTTACTGTGTCTTCTGTTAGAACTTGGAGGACGATCAGCGTGATACCATAATCTGCTACGCTGTCCGGGCATGTTTGACTCTTGATCAACTATTTGTTTTCCCATCTCTTCTAGCAAATTATGCATACTTATTCGACCACATTCAGAAGCATTTATGAGTGCCTTATCTTCAAGAATTTCAATACTATGCTCAGGATTGGTGCGGTTACAACCTTCAAGTATTTGTATCACCTCATTTGTATCCCTACCATTGAAGAAACACGCAATGTCGAGGAACACTTCTCTCTCTGTTTTTTCCAGTCCATCATAACTGACTTTGAGAATATCTGTAACGTCTTTGAGATGATTTCTTTTAAAACCTTCTATCATAGCTTGCCATTTATGTAACGGTATTCTACATAAATGTGAACCTAAAACTTTCAGCACTAATGGAAGGCCTTGAGTATATTTAACAACAGTACTAACTAAGAGCTTCTCATTGTCGTCTAGACTGTTGCTCTTAGTCTTGAAGGCATATGAACTGAAGAGCTTACAACCTTCATCAGGATCTAGTTTCCTGGCCTCGTATATAAGATTGATATCGTGAACAGTCAACAGACGCTTATCTCTTGTTGTTATGATAATCCTGCTACCATGACCGAACCAGTCTGAAGTTCCGGCTAATTTGTCTAGCTGGTTTGAATCATTCACATCATCAAGAACTAAGAGAATCCTTTTATGTCTCAACATTTCAGGCAATAAAGTGATTCCTTCATCAACATTGTTTATTTCCAATTCTTTCAATCTCACAATCTTAGAGAGAATAATTCTCTGTAGGTCGGCTAAACCTCTATGTTGCTCTGAACATTCTCTAACATTTTCCAAAAAACAGCAACCATCAAACTTCTGTGCAATTGCATTGTAAACAGCTTTAGCAATTGTTGTCTTCCCTATTCCGCTAGTTCCCCATATCCCTAGCATGCGTACATCACTTCCCCCCACATCTAACATTTCAAGCATATGTTCTACCCGAGAGTCTAACCCAACTTGGCACTTTGGCATACCCAAATAGGTAGGTTCTGGTGGGAAAATGTTTGAAATTTCTTCAACAATTCTATCAATCGATGTGAATTCATACCTGCCATAAAAGAAACAAATGAAACATCTAATAAAACCTCTTTTTCTAAGATCTCTAAATCCACCCCACCATGACATATGACAGTGAGAATTGAACACATGATCTCTACGGTCACAATTAAGTTAGCTAACCAAATGACGCATCAACCATACTACTCTGAAAGACAGTATTGTATAATACTATAATAACCACACAGCTAGCAATAGAAGAGCAGAATGTTATTACTATAAATTTAAGAGAAGTAGAATGAAGCGCATGACATACCCGCTGGAGAAAGTCCACCCAGCTAAATTTGACGCTTCACAAAGAGCTGCTCTCCATCCGGACACCTTGCCTATGTCATCTTTGAATCTGAGTTCAAGAGGTGCAAGTGCCTTACCGAATGTACCACTTTGGTGTCTTACGTCAGAGGGATCCACTTTGTAAAAGATTGGGTGAACCATTTGGTTCTTTAATCTTTTACATTCAAGGATATAAACCAGTTCTTCCAAACACCACTTTGAGGATGCATAGTTTTCAGAGAAGACAATGAGAGAGAGCTTTGATTCTTCAATGGCTCGGAGAAGTGCTTGTGATATTTCCTCTCCTCTTGTAAGATCATTATCTATGAAAGTCTTGATCCCCTTTCGAACCAAACTGTTGTACAAATGACCTGTAAAACCGTATCGTGTATCCTTGCCTCTGAAACTCAGAAACACATCATGTCTCTGTGAACGGGTGGAAGGAGCAGAGGAGAAAGACGAAGAGTCTCTCAATTGGATGGCCATGGAATCTGGCTTAGCTCGCTGATGGAATGAAGAATGAGCAGAAGAGGAAGAGGAAGAGGCTCTCAGAAATAGGTAGAGACTTCAATGTGAAGTCAAGGGCGTGTAAGATGAAACGAAACTTCCAAGAAAAAGAAGGAAAGGTTGAGTGACCGGATCCGGATCCGGATCCTCTCCTCATAACTCTCCCTGCTAATATTGCCTCACAAAACAATCTTGACCGTCCAATCTTAATCAACAGCCAAGATGTCTCTGAGTTTAGTTTTTTGGTTTAGTTTTCGTGATATTTTCATCTCCTCTCATCTCTTCTCGAATTCTCGTCAGATGTCTCATCTGTTTTATCTCACTTCTTCTTTTCAGTCTTCTCTGAGTTCTCTCAAAATCACTCTTGCTGCAGTTGCCCGTGCATTATGCTCTTTCCTTTGTATATTTGTTGTTTAATATTGTTGTTGAACTTAAAGTATACAAGAATAGAGAAGCGAGAGAACTTTGGGATTTTGATTGAAACTAAGCTTTACCAATTTGACTGCAATCTGCAAACCAGTTTTGCAGAGTGATCCTCAGTAATTTGCTAAGAACATGATCAATAGCCTTCAGAACCTGCTTCACAATCACAAATTTAAAGTTCCAAGGAAAAGGATTTAATCTCGTCAAATAAATCATGAACAAAGAGAAGAACAGCAAAACTTTGAGAAACACAAAACGTGAAGGCACTTCCATAGTTCCATTTCATCTCTCTCCCCATTATCATAACATGATTTATTCATCTCTCTCTGACTCTCATCTACCCTTTTCTCCATAATTAAACCAAACCCATTGCAAATCAACCCCATCTATCCCCAAAGCTCCAATTTCTTCCATGTAATTTCCATCTCCGGCGAATGGTGGGTTATGCGTCTCGATATTGATCCCTAACACCCAGAACCGGAATCCCAGTCCTTCCACAATTTGATCGAATTTGCGACGAATTGGGGTTTCTTCTTCGCAGGGGCAAAGCTGGCAGTGGCCATGCTCAGATCGGCCTGCCGGGCTTTCGATGCTTCATATTCTGGGGGAGTGTTTGAGTGTATGCAAAAGGGGAGAGAGAGAGATAAGACTCGACGAGAAACTGTGAAAAGACGTGAGGAGATGAAATATCTCAAAATCTAAACTCAGAGACATCTTGACCATTGATTAATATTGAACGGCCAAGATCGTCTAATGAGGCAATACTAGCAGAGAGTTACGAGGAGAGGATCCGGATCCCAAAAGGGCATATGGTCGTACATGACAACTCAAAAACACGTATTCCATACGGGAAGCAAATTTCCTCCCCACCCATTCATCCCCACTCTTCTCCCCACCCTTTTAGATGAATGCCAAGTGTCCCTTATGTTTAATTACTTTTAATTTGCTCCCCACCCTTTCATCCCCACCCTCCTCCCCACCCTTTTAGATGAATGCCAAGTGTCCATTTTTATCATTTTAGTTAAAGTAATTAAACATAAGAAACACTTGGCATTCATCTAAAAAGGTGAGGAGAAGAGTGGGGATGAATAGGTGGGGAGCAAATTTGCTTCCATGGTAAAGTGAAGAAGGGGCAGAAGAGGACCAAGTCATCAGCAGTACGTTCAATGGTGTGGTGATGAAGCGAAACTACCAAGAAAAGAAGAGAAGTTAAAGCTGATCAGTCCATTCACCACCGAAAGAGCATCTTATAATGTGGGTCAGATCTAATAATTCATTTGGTTGATAGATATAGGTAGGCCTCGTCATGACCTAAGGCTTTAACTTGGTTAACAAAATTTAGGACCGGATAAAATCGGACCGAAGCTCAAATATGCAAGTCTTTATCTGTTCTTAAAGCTCATTTTGTTAGGGCTAATAGGGCTAAATATGGCTAAAAATGCCGAATATGACATTATTTTGTTTAACGAAATAAATTCATGAGTTTTTTTTTTTTTCCTCAAATATTACCTCAAGAGATATATGTGATACAAAACATCTAGAATTATTAATCTAAGTAATTATATTTATATATTTCATTAACTATCTCTCTAAATCACCAAAAATCAATCATTATTTAACAAAAAAAATACAAATTAAAGAAATAAAACTTACAAGATTAGTTGTATTGTATAAAAAATAAGAAACATATTAAAAACAATAGAAAATAAGTAATTATTAGGGCCTAAATGGCGGGCTTTTAGAGCCAGGATAGGGCCGGAAGGACTCAGTAGGGTAGAGCCGGGTTTCATTTGCTTGACCCTTGTCCTACCCTAATTGAAAAGGGCTAGGGCCGTCCCGCCCTAACGGAGGGCCGAGTAGGACGGGTTTTAGGGCAGGCTAGGGCCGAAAGGTTATATGATGAGGCCTAGATATAGCAATCGGCAGTTTTCACCATTTGGTGGTAAAACAGTAAAAGAATGATGGAACAGCAAGCTAGGTTGAAGCAAATTAATCCTACTCGACATGACTACCAAGTAGAAGCAATCGTAAAATAGCACTTCAAGACTTGATTCGCTTGATGCATTCTTTCTTGGACTCAATGGACTGAAAGAAAAAACATAAGAGCTAGTCGTACCAAACTAATTTCATCATCCCAGCTGAACGTAGCAGCGGTAGCACCTCTCCGTTAAATTCAACAGAACATTGCGGTTAAAACAAATTATAGAATAAACTTGAATATTTGTTCTTGGATGAAAAAAATAAATATGAAAAGTTCACAAGATATGGATTTATTTATACAGATTTAGAACAAAGGTTGACACAGGTAAATCCCTGCTATTTGTTCTTCTACAGTCTGACATATGTAGTTTTTCATCGATGAAAGAGCAGGCGATCGAAAATTTGGGAAAATGATGTAGCAAGATATATCCAGTAGTTGCTTGCAGCTGTGTTTTCATACTTGTCCACCCTTTGCCTCACAGTAAAGTTTTTCAACTCGCTCGTGCAGATGGATATAGTTCAATATACATATTTAGGATTAACTTACCAAAGTTCTAATCTTATTCCTGTTTCTTCCAAAGAAGTTTCTCAATGCATGGTGTGGTTTCAGAGTCCATTTTGAAGGCCTGATAGAGCCAGTGATTTCCAATTTATCAATCTTAAATTTCACATAGTAAATAATTGGACTAACACCATTTTCTCAAGGAACTAGATGTCAGGCACAAAGCTGTTATCTTTTGAACCGTCACACCCCAAAGGGAATTCAAACTGAAATGTTTTCATTGCAAGATGATTGTACATCAACAACACCTTTTTTCTCACTTTTCCTATGTCACAAGTATTTCAAACTCCTTTATCATCCGGCCTTCTCAGTCCTGGATATTTCCTTTTGTGCATGATTATAAGTCTGTATAGTAGTGGTCATGTTGTTCTTGATTTCTTGTACAGTATTGCCTCGTGTTAGAATTTGGCCATTTTAGAAAGCTCATCAACTGCTTCAACCAAGTGATCAAGCCTCGCAACAAACTCAATAAGCAAGGAAGTGAAGGTAGCCAGTGACAATGCTGCAGTGCTCTCAAATGCCTTCATCCTAGGCAAGAAGTCCGAACCGGCAGAACCATCATCCTCAAAAGCATCAACCTGTCTTGGCGGCCATGAATAGTGAAGCCTTCTTGACTGCTTCCTCATTAGCTCATGGTAAGGCTCTGCTGTCTGCTGCTGTGTGCTTTGGTTCTTTTCCAGGCTAGTGGTTCTATCAAGTTGAACCGCTTGTAATTGGTTTTGGAGGTCCGAGAAAGTGCTTGATAAGGTTTGAGTGAGCTTGGGAAGTGGCTTAGAGATGTTGTTGCTGTCCGGGGGGTCAAAACTTGAGGTGAGGAGATAAGAGTGTATGTCAATGGCACGCTGGAGTTTCTCTGTGGAGCTGTGAACCCTTTTGAGTAGAGATGTCATTGTGGTCCTTTTCATGTTGCTGATGTCCTGGCCTAAACTTCTTACTAGTTCTGCTGCTTGGCTTGAGGCTTCTTTGATCTCCGACTGGAATGTGATCCGGAGATTGTAAGGCGCCTATAGAGGGAAGAGCTATCAGCAAAGATTTATATGAAGTATGATGATGGAAAATATGCTAGTAGTTAACATGAAATAACTCTGGCTAACTACGAAGAAAAATAATTTCTTTGTATTTTGGATTTCGGCCAAGTACTTCATGTCTGACTGCCTCGGTCTGTATAGATCAACAGACTGTGTTGAGTTCAAGGGAAGCTCAATGCAAAAATTTTGGCATACCTCACGCGGCGAGATAGAGCTCTCAGCTCTGTAGTGTTTGTCGATTTTGCTATGATTCTGATATCCTTGAGATTTTGTCCCACAGCCTTGTGACAAAGGATCTGCTCCCACTATAGTACTAGTAAAATTCCCACACTCCACAGTTTGGAAATTTGTATTTTACTTCAAAACATTATGTCCATTGATATACTACGGTGGATTTCGATCATAAATTGGGAAAGGGTTTCAAAGGATGTCTCTAAAGTCCCCTACTATATATTCTACTAACCTCAGTAGATTTGATGCGGGAATCTTATACTTTCGACATGTAGTTCACTTGTTCACATACATCTATGAACAAAGGAATAGGATCATGGATGGCTTTTATCACCTGTTGGACTCCAACTAGATACAGAGAACAAACAAGTCGTATAACATGTATTCTTTCGATTCGCAAAACAAAAGTTCTTTCTGATTATTCCTCTACCGCTGAAATTATTATATGTTCGTCTTGTTTAAGATTTTGTTTCCGGAATACCTGAAATATTTTTGCTTTATAAGGGTGTCTGGTTCCTCTTAAAATATGAAACAAAAGGCTTCAAAAAGTACATGGTAGAAGCTTGAGAATGAAAATTTGCACTCTGCGTATGTATATGGAATGAGAATAGATACCTGAATTTCAGAGTGCAGAACTCCATGGAGGGCCATAACCTCATAAGCACAATATCTTAGAACGGCTGCAACTTTAACATATTCTGACCAAGGATAGAAGAAGTGTCTGAACCTTCCATGTGGTGGCTCCCATTTTGCAGACACAGCCTGGTATTGGAGACATGCAGCAAATCGATCAGCAGGACTATCTTTATAGGACCATTTGATTGATCTTACTAGATTCTAATTTTATGAACAAGTTAGGAAGAAATCAGAGATGATTTACCAAGGATTCGAGCTTTGCGGATGAGTTCAATGTGCTTCGACATTTCCTATAAGCAGGCTCGTCCGGAAACTCATCCATGACAGTTTTGGAGAATTCAGGGTGTTCTGTCCCATCATCTGCTAGATACTTTCTAACACATTCTGAAAGTTTCAAGATGATTAAGAACTTTAGTTATGGTTCAGTTGTGACACAAGCGGATTTCTTCATCGATCACGCCCCAAATGACATCAACGTACATGTGTATATTAAAACTGTTATGCTACAGGGATAATTTAGACTTTTTCTGATAGATTTGTAAGTTGCATGTCCCAAGTGCAAGAACACAGGGTTATTTTGCAAACTGTATTTTCATGCAATCCGATCACCATATTATATTTTTCATGGTGTACAAGATGATAATATGTATAATTTGATTAGGTTTACCTTCAAGTGAGTCAGCCACTGAGTTAAAGTTGTTCACCAGCTCCTTATGTAACAGCTCCCCAGCCCATATAGGGAAAACAAGGACATTCACAAACACTGCTACAAACCCTCCGATAGCTATGGAGTAGAGTCGATCCATGGCCGTCCTCATGGGATTTCCCATTGACATCCGATACCCGGATACTACTATCAAACAGTAAGTGAAAAGGATGACTCGGAATCCATACTCATAAGGCACAAGTGATGGCCACAGTTTCATAAACGATGTTACAGCTCCTGCATGAAACTTTTGAGTTAGACAAGAAATAAGTACTGGTACGGTGTTTTTGTGGAGTACGTACGCGTACGCGTAGTCTTGAACTCAAATTGTCCTACAAGAGAAGGGAAAATTTAAGTTTGCATTACCGACGATGAAGATGCTAATGCCAATGATGATAGGTTCAGCGACGCGGCCAGATCTTAGTGCCACTTGAGCAACACTAATGGCCAGGACTCCAGCAAGCAAACTTCCAAGAGCTCTGTTGAATCCTCTGTTAAATGTTGCACCTATACTTTCACAACATTACATACGATTAGAATTTACTATTAGTCTGAAAACAGAAAATATTTTGTTGTCACAAAAACTTCAAAATATTAGTGTCAAATTAACAAGAAAGGTAATTAAAACTTAAGAAACCACATTTTCCTACTCAAATGAATTAGACAAAACCCAATTAATCACATAACATACCAGATGACCTAACTAGACAAAACAACTTTGGAAAAACCCTATATTACGTATACCTAGCTGATAAAATAATTAAGACTATAATAGTTCACACAATATAAGATACTGGGTGGTCTACTGGTCTAACAACAGAATTTATACATATATATATATATATATATATATATATATATATATATATAAGATGCATGAGTGCATGTAACATACCAACTGTGTACTCGAACATGATGGCAACAGTGAGGATAGACCAAATGATATTGGTGCCAAAAACTTCATAAGGTGCTCGAAAAAGTATAAGCAGAGACACAAGAAGCACAGCCAGGCCAACTTTGAATGCAAACTTGACTCGGTTGCTATCTTCTTTGGTAAACTCCCAGACTCTCCACATCCAAGCTCTAAAGGAGAAGCTTTCTCCTCCTCCTCCCTTCTTTCCCGATTTCTGATCACCATTAGCTTCGATATCGTGCTGTTTCATCACCTTCGTGGTAGCACAGGGAATGCTAATCTCCATACTGCCCTTCTTGCCGTTCATTCTCCAATGCAACAATATAGTCTCTTCGAAGTGCTTCAAGACCTCCGTATTGTTAACAGAGAAAGGACTTGTAGAATGAAACAGATGAAGTACTACTCTGATATCTCAAACTTCAGTGAGAAAAGTGTGAGTGATATTTCAGAGAAGAGAATACGGTACGTTATAAAGAGGAGGGTGTATGGCACTGTAGCTTATGGTTTCTTTGCAAGTAGTGAGAGAAAAGTACGTCTAGTCAGGATGTCATATATGGAGAATACAATACGACAATAATAGAGAATGCGAGATGGTAGAAGTATACTGAAGCTAAACACTTCAGGAGATATGTGGCCAAAAACAGTTGCTCAGGAGATAAAAAGATGCTTAATCTCAAATTCTCAATAATGCTGCATGCATGGAGAATTAGAATCTGAACGTACTGCAGTTTTCAATCGCCACACACGTTTCATCATCCAGCTAATACAAATGTATCTTCACTTCTACATTTTGGGCATGTAAGTATATATAGTACTCCATCAATCACCATATGTATGCATGTTAAAAATTAATTTCGATTATCCAGTGTCACCAATTACAATAACTGCTACAAGAAATGAGTTTGATAGAACTGACATCAAGCGCATGAATGGTAAAAGGCATCTCTTTGGTATATTGGACAAAGTGTAAAGTTAGTTAAAGGCTAAGCGTTCCTTAAAAAATAGCTGGAGAAAAAGATGAGATCGATCGAGTGAAACAAGAGGAATGTTTATGGAATTCACTAGTACTTTCACAGCGAAGCCTCTTTGCTCATCATTCTTCGTGTGGGAATATTACCTATGACTAAGACATTTGCCAGCTATATACCTGATCAGAGCATAGCATACTAGCATTATAACATGTTATATACGGGATATGCAGGCCTATAACTTGTGAAAGTTCATCACATAATTCGATCTCGATCTATCGATATCATCAATCGGTCATCCTCAATCTGGTGCTAGCTAGCTCTTTTTCTATTTTTTCACTTTATTAACGATTTAAGGATAGCATGCATGTTCTTTTTTTCCTGTAAATAACAAGTTCGATCTTGCTTTCCTCCCAGTCGAATGGCCTGATATAGAACAGCTTGCACAGTATCATGGCCATGTTCTTTCTTTCCTTGACTAGCTAGCTTTGACATAATCGTAGTTGATGCCATTCATGATTTTTTGATGATCACTCACACATATTCATTCTAGCTACTACTAAATTATATATCCAAAATGCCAAATACATGCGAGGTCGTGAGGATGCAGAGATTTTCTTCCTTCTTTTAATTTCAGTCCTTCAGTTAATAATTATTACGAGGAACATATTCCAGGAACAAAATGACGTGCGAGCAGATATAATTTGGTCTGAGCATGTCCATGATTAAGGAATATTGCAGGGAGGAAAGGTGACTAAATCATCTATTCATGACCAAATTGGTGGTGCAGATAATGAATTTAGAGATTAGAATCTAAGTTTATCGTCAGACTAATAATGCGTACATACGTAAGAAACTTCATATGCTCAATAGAAACACATGAAATCCAGCAAATGTTGAAGAAGCTAGCCCCCATAAAACATGCAAAACCCACTAATTTGCAGCAGCGTGATTGCTTAGTCGACTAAAATTATATAATTAACAAACTTGTTAGGTTTAATTCAATATAGTCATCATGCAATATGAAGTATATCAATATTAATATATTTATGTCATGTTTGACGGGAACACTTGAAGATGGACAAACATGGCTTACAGATCACCATTGAAACGATATTGTCCAAACTTAATCACGTTTAAGATGTTGAGTTTTAATCACAAAAGACCTCGATACAATTAAGTGTGATCCATCCACTTATAAGTTATATTTTATTTATCTCTTTTATGATGTGATGAGATCTTTCCTCTCCACATGAACACCGTACAATTTAGAATGAAAGCAAACCCTAGCACATATGGTACGTGGAATTGGATTCCCAGGAGGATCCCCAATTAGTTCTATTCTATACTCCCACGATTTCAGATGAGCCAGGCTTGTGGGTTGTGTGGAGAGGATGCAAATGGACCACAACTTTCCCAGCGCCACCGTGCATAATGAGGCATGCAATATATGGCCAAGCAAAATTACAGATCGCTCATTCGAAGCTCGCTTCATGCCAACTGCCAGGTAAATATACAACGTGATCAACAATCACTCTCCAGGTTTCCGTTTTTGGATGGGGAAGAGGATCGATAATGTTAAACATGTGCAGAGCAAGGAAGGGAGTCAAGCACCACCACCCTACTAAGTTTTCTCAGTTCTCCACTTACGTTTAGGAATATACTTGAACCTGTTTCAATGCATGAGGTAACTACAACTTGATACAAGAGGTCGAGCTCTCAAATATAGGGTTATTGATCAAGATTGGAATTTCAAGGGAACCAACCAACCCATGAGATAATGAGAAGCGCTTCCATGCATACCCCGACTTCCATGCAGGTAGCAAGAAAGGCAACACTAGCTACTAAACCCACTAGAATTTTTTGTTTTTAGATTTTTTTTTTTTTTCAAATCAAAATATCAATGCAAGCTAGAGATCAATCAAGAAATAAAGACCAAAGAGTACATTTTATCCTTGTTACGTAGGTTCCTTAACTAAATTGAACTATATCGACTAAAGAGTATGATAGCCAATTTCTATTGATTTAATGTAATTACTAGTCTAACTTTATGAGTTTAGGAAACTAAACAAATTATTTGAACTTGAATCTAAACACAATCGAAACAACCAATACATAAAATAGAAATCTATTTAATGTTTACAAGCATATATAGAAGTCGAAAACAACGTACAAAAGGTCACGGTTTACGTTACACTTGATGAATAAGAGAAGACAAAACAACTTGAAAATGAAGGAGGAATAGGCTGCGCAGAGCATGGTGTCCAAGTAGTAGAGATCAATCTTGAATCTTCAATATCTCTTTGCCGTAAACCCTAGCTAATGATATTGTAATCTTGATTCCATGTTCATCCGACTCTTGCAGTCTTGTGTAACAAGAAGAAATCCTTGTTTGATAAATATTGACTTTCCCCAAAACTCTCGGTCTTACCTTGCATAACTCCATTGAAAAGCCCATCGGGATCGGTCTTCCTTGTTTCTTGCTTGGGTTAGGTTGGCTTAATTGGACAAGCTAGGTTGATCGATCGTAGCTCGAGTTCTAATCAGCTTTCTTCTTTCCATTAGTTTTAACTCCAAGAAGCTTCCACCAGCAGAGGTGTCCAATATTTGCTTCTCCCAATCTAGTAGCCCTTGATAAAAGCATGACAAGAGAGATGCATCATCCATCTCATGATCTCAGTTCAAGTATATCATATCTTGGAATCTCTTATAGTAATCTAGATAAAGCTCATAAACTTGTTGCCTTAGAGATCCAATTTTCATTCTTTGAAGAGTTCTTCTTGCTTGGAAAGAGTACTTAATCAAAAAGAGCTCCATCAATTATCCCCAAGAAGTGATAAATCCATTAATAGAGATAGAGAGAAACCAATTCTTGGCTTGATCCATCAATGAGTAGGAAAAAACCTTAAGTTTCATGAACACAATATCCACGTTCGGTAGCACCAAGCGAGCACATACAAATTCCACTCGCTTCAAGTGTAAGATCGGATCTTCATCTCTAAGTCCACGAAACACTGGTAGGTGCTTGATGATGTAAAATTCCAACTCCATATTAGTTCTTCTAGGTGCAGGCGCAGGCATGTTAATGCATATTGGATTGTATTCGGGTCTCATTCTTGGGGGTTGAATATCATCACGAGTCATTTAAAACTCTGCATAGCAATGAAAGTGTGTAAGTAACTTACAATAAAAAAGAAGTACATGTTAATAAAACCAATTAGTACAACAAAAATGTAATTTTTTCTAAGTTACTTTTACAATATCATAATTATACAATTTAATAAAAAGTTGTTAAAACTCAAAGCTTGTTGTGAATCGTATATGACATGCAGAGAAAGTGTAATAAACATCTCCCTTATCCCAAAGGCTTTTATTTTATCAGTTTAAACAACTCATATACTACAACGAGTCTATTATAAGAGTCGAACTCACAGTCTTCTACTTATAAGGGGAGACTTATGTCATTAAATCAAATGATACTAGGCTTGATCTCAAAGACTTTTGGTAACTCTTTTCACATAAAAACAAAGGGTCAACGTTTTCAAATGATACTAGCTAGGCGTGTCTGTATCGTTAAAATTGCTTAGGGTTTAGGTGTCTTTGAAATTGAATGTAGAAGAAGAAGACTCTGATGTCAACTTAAATCTAAAAAATATAATCGAAAAGAAACTGTGTGTGACTAAACTTGTTTTTGAATTTATAAGATGATAAAATGCATGTAGCAATATGTCTCCTTTATATAAAGGCGAAAATCGATCCTAGTTCATGTAGCATTTTCCTATATCGATTCAACTCTTCTGCAAGAAAGAATCTTGATCATTTTTCAACTCGAACTCCGAGTCTCTTTTACACTAAAATTACCTTCCCTAGTTGAACCAGGATTAGAAAATAAAATCAATCTTGTTGGTAAATATGTCTGAGGTAAAACATCTTTTTACTATTTACACCCTCTAAAATTACCCAATTTACCCAAAAACGTTTTTCACATCACATTTCTAAGTCAACCGGCCATGCAGTCCACTATAGTCCAATTTCAATCTTCCATTCCCCACCCACTTTCAGACAAAGACTCCCTCTTTCCCTTTCCCCCAATATCTCTCCTTTGACCCGCCGTTGACCCTCTAAAAATGGGCGGCAACTGCAGCTCCGCCGCAGCCGACTCCCCCGATCCCCGCCCCCACCTCCCATCCAACGGCCACGTCCAAGTCCTCCCCCCAAATGCCGCCCCGAACCGACCTCCACCGCCCAAACCCGCCCCGACCTCCACCGCAACCGCCTCCCCCGTCGGCCGCGTCCTCGGCAAACCCATGGAGGACGTCCGGGCCACCTACACCTTCGGCCGCGAGCTCGGCCGAGGCCAATTCGGCGTCACCTACCTCGTGACTCACAAAGAGTCCAAGCTCCAATTCGCCTGCAAATCCATCGCCACGCGCAAGCTCGTCAACCACGACGACGTCGAGGACGTCCGCCGTGAGGTCCAGATCATGCACCACCTCACCGGCCACCGCAACATCGTCGAGCTCAAAGGCGCGTACGAGGACCGCCACTCGGTCAACCTCGTCATGGAGCTCTGCGGCGGCGGCGAGCTCTTCGACAGGATCATCGCCAAGGGGCACTACTCGGAGCGCGCGGCGGCGAATCTCTGCCGGCAGATGGTCACGGTTGTGCATTACTGTCACTCCATGGGAGTGTTCCACAGGGACTTGAAGCCGGAGAATTTCTTGCTGTTGAGTAAAGATGAGGACTCGCCGCTCAAGGCCACCGATTTCGGACTCTCGGTGTTCTTCAAGCCCGGTGAGGACTTCAAATTTTCAGTATATATGGAAGATATTAATACGCAAATGAATGTTATTGTTTTTAAGTTCATACAATGCGGCGCTGCGATTTCGACATTGCTTAGTTATTATGCAAGAGAATGTTATAGTTTTAGTTCATGAAGAATGCTGCGGTGTGATTTCGCCATTGCTTGTGCTTGTTTTAGTTTTTAGGTTGAGCTGAAGTTGACTAATTATGAAGTCTGCATTGGTTTATAAATTTGGAGAAATTTATGTTCACATTGCCTACTCTTAGAAAAATCCTACATTGCGTATTGTGCTCTAAAACATGAATCACCACGATGTTACCAGTCATAATTCTCAATAATTAGTCTTGCTCTAACTTTCCATGCTGTTTGGATTTTAACGGAATCTTGAGAATTTTTGTCGCCTTCATTTCAAGGAGTAAACTTTATGGTTCTTTGTTTGAGTGTAGGTGATGTATTCAAGGATCTTGTGGGAAGTGCATACTATGTTGCTCCTGAAGTGCTGCGCAGGCGTTATGGAGCTGAGGCTGATATTTGGAGTGCAGGGGTGATACTATACATTCTACTTAGTGGGGTTCCACCATTCTGGGGAGGTATGGCTTGTATAGCGTGATTGTAGAACTTGGGTCATCTGTTGTTCTTGTTGTTTACCACTTTACCCTTTCTTTAGAGTTGTTAATATTATTAACTTAGCATTAAGATGTAGTTCTTTTCATTTTAAGTACTCAAAGTTGCTTGGTTGTGATTTAAGCCACTCTTCAGTTTCACTTTTTTCTTTCTTATGCAGAGAATGAACAGGGTATCTTTGATGCTATTCTTCGGGGACACATTGATTTCTCATCTGATCCTTGGCCTTCCATATCCAGCAGTGCCAAAGATCTTGTGAAGAAAATGCTTCGAGCTGATCCAAAGGAACGGCTTGCAGCAGGGGATGTCCTAAGTAAGTTAGATTTAAGATTTTACCTTTTTCGTTTTTTTCTTAGTTTTACAATTAGTCTCCATTTTCATCAGTCTCCCGGTGCCTGTCCCCTCTATTCTCTATCTTTCTTCCCCCAATACCAAAAACACAATCAGATGAAGGAAATTTCATCAGGTCGTGTGAATTTATATTCATACTTTTATTTATGTAGAAGTGGGCACTGTATATCATAGTTTGTAGGTGGCATCCGGCTCTAAGAATGATGACAATATATGATCGTGTTCATGGTATCATTTTTATGTGAGACGATGATGCTAGTGATTACAGTCTTGTCCAAGTGTTCTACGCTGTGTGGGGTAGTAGGCCTTCTCTGCATCAATGGAGAGGGGGGAATCACCGGTTGAGAGCAACTCCATTTACCCAACTTGATTAAAAGAAAGAGAGACAGAATTGGATACATAGATGTGTAAAATCTGTGGAGGATTTGGAACCAATTGAAGAGCTCAGTTTGTATTGTTTCAATATAATTTGAGTCATTTGGTATTGGTACTGTTACAGGACTCTGTGTTTGGCCCTGTCATGAAAGCAAGAAACATGTCATCTGTTACCTCGATAAAATCATCTATGCATTAGAGTTAGTTTTTGGTCTTCAATAACAATGAAGCTCACCACTCGTTATATGTTGCAGATCATCCATGGATGCGAGAAGATGGCGACGCATCTGATAAACCTCTTGATATTGCTGTTTTATCTAGAATGAAACAGTTCAGGGCAATGAACAAACTCAAAAAAGTTGCATTGAAGGTGTGAATATCTTTTGTCAGTATTATTGACATCATCCTCATTCATTGATCGTGATGCAAATGGATCCTATGGTTTGGGCTGCTGCAGGTCCTACCCAAGTCATGGGATTAATACATTGGCATCATTGGTCTTTTCCCAACTAAGTGTTCAGTTAAATTATGCTTCCTATCAATGTTTCAGGTAATTGCAGAAAATCTTTCTGAAGATGAAATCATAGGCTTGAAGGAAATGTTTAAATCAATGGACACAGATAATAGTGGAACAATTACATTTGAAGAGTTAAAAGCAGGCCTTCCAAAGCTGGGTACCAAGCTTTCTGAGTCTGAAGTGAGACAGTTGATGGAAGCGGTAAACATCTCTGGTCCTCTCACTCTCAGTTAGTCAATTTACCTTGAGCTTCATGATGCTAGCGTCTTTGGTAACTTTAGTTTAAAGAAAAGTGCTGAAACAAAGTTAAAGAAAAAGAAAATTAGAGGGAACACACTGCCTGTCCTCTTGTTTACTTTTCTTCCATTTTCCTAATAGCTATGATTTTCTTAAGAATATGTACTGAGAATATTTTGGCAGAATAGTAGAATCAGCTTCTTAGTGCATCACTCATTGTAAAGTTTTAATAAATCTATACCATCAGCTTTGTGGCTGCCTCAAATGTTACATATATTATGTCCCTGTACAGTGTACACACTTCATTTGGATAATCAATTATGTTTCTACAAATATGACAGGCATTTTCGTTTACTGTTTCAGGCTGATGTGGATGGAAATGGAACCATTGATTATATTGAGTTTATAACTGCTACTATGCACATGAACAGAATGGATAGAGAGGACCATTTATATACAGCCTTTGAATATTTCGACAAGGACAAGAGCGGGTGATACTTTTTTCCTTTCAAAAACTATAGTTATAGCAATCATTCTATTATTCGTATGAATATTGTTGCAAACCTGTTCCCCCCACTGAAACTGATTGTTGTCTTTTTGACGTCCTCTTGTTTTAGGTACATCACAATGGAAGAATTGGAGCAAGCACTTAAGAAGTATAATATGGGTGACGAACAAACGATTAAGGAAATCATCACAGAAGTTGACACAGATCTTGTATGTTTATTCTCTCTATCTATAATTATTTACTCTGGTAATTACACTTGCACATAGGAGATTCACAAATACACACTAATGAAGAGGTACAATTGAAGTCTGGACCCTTTTCCAATATGATTTTCAACATCTTTTGGAGGAAAGACATTGCCTTGCTGCTTGTGGAATTGTTTTGACATAAAGACTATAGTGGAAAAGTACTGGGCAAGGGAGCATGAAAAAATTTACATGTTATAACCAAAAAAACCATGACAGTTTCAAACAATGAATCTATTACCACAAATAAGTTTTGCATCGAGGTATAAAATGATATCTGTCGACCACACCTCGCTTTTCAGAAACCGTGTCAGCTGATGGTATCAAACTTAATTAATAACCTAACAGGCTACTGCGCTTGTTCTTATTTCTATGTCTTCTCATTATGAAATATGGATACTTCATGTTGAATGCTTCTGTCATGACTAATGAGTTAATAAATTATTTGCAGGATGGAAGGATCAACTATGATGAGTTTGTTGCCATGATGAGGAAAGGAAATCCTGAGTTGGTCACAAACAGAAGAAGAAAATAAACTAAACAGAGATCAACTGTTTTTCTCTGCTAACTCAAGCAGTTATTTATTTTGAGGTTACATTTGAGATGTCATGCTCTATACTAGTTTAGTTGCTTGGGATTGCAAGAAGTCTTTCCGCATGCCATCTGGGAGAGATGTGCTCGGTTTCGGTTATTTGGAGGATGATTCAACTGTTTGTGTAGGCAGAATTCTTCAGTAATGTTGCAATATGAGTTCTCTAACACCACTCCTTGAATACAAGTACTATAGTACTACTTGTCCCTCTATTGGCTGTTTAATTACAGAAACTGAGATTGGTTTCTTTTTACATCAACCCCAATTCGGCAATAACAACCCAATAGAAGCTGGAAGTAGCAGAATCTATATTTTCTTCCTTCCATTTTTCTTAAGCTTTCACGACAGCTTTGGTGTAAACCCAATATAAAGAAGTTGCATTGATGCCAGTAATTGAACAATAATTCATCTTAAGCTTTCATGACAGCTTTGGTGTGAACCAGACCATGCTACGTTTTCGTTGAAGACCTTCAGTGAGCTGATATTTCAGTGTGTCATCAACCTAGTTATAAACACCAATTCTGTCATCCTTTCCAATTAGTAAAGTCGATGCAGTTTCCACTTCCATGTCCACCAAGCTTATCAATCACCGGCATTGAGTTGGTTGATTTTGCCATAGCCATCAAGGTTTTGGCTCCTACGTTTCCTATAAAGATTGCTTGCTCTCCAATGTTATTCATCACTTCATACTTTAAACAACCCTCACGAATAGTTTTATCCACATTTTTAGTGACCTTACACTTGAACACCAACAATAAAACTTCTCTATCGTTTTCCCGTTCTCTCTCTTCCTTCAAAACTAGAAGCATCTCGCCACTGGAGGAAGTGATCAAACAAAAAGATGGATTACGCATGTTTTTCCACCTTAACACGATGTGACCTTCAAGAGGGCTAGCACCTAACAACTTGCCCTTGTAAGAACCTTGAGATTGAGATTGAAAAAGAACCTCTAAAGGATCAAATATAAGTACAACGTCGATCATCCTCCCCACCGTCGCATACAACTCTCCCTCATGGAAGTGAAGGTCAGTGAAGCCATAGCCGCCTCTAAGGGGAGTATTGGGTGGATATTGCAAAGTCCATGATGCATCATTTGGCCTGCAAAAGACCACCCTATATCCATGTAATGCAATTGCCGGTACAATGCAGTTAGGATCTGTTGGATCTGAAGAGGCTACAGTCTTGATAAACACTTTCACACCGGCTCGACGATCTCTGACAAAGAAAGAAGGGTCCGAGCGGGGTGGCAGAGCAATGCGAGCACCCGATACCTGGTTGAAGAAGTAGCTCCTGGCCGGCTTTGGGTGCGGCTGGCTGTTATGTTCTGCAATTATTAACCAGCCACCACAAGAGCCAGAACAATATGGAGCCGTGCCGTCACGATCTACAACTCCCTTTGGAAACCTGAGCTTTATCTTCGGCAGGACTATATAAACTATAGCAGTCTTGATTGTAAGGAACAGATCGCAGGATAAATGGAAACTGGTTTTCAAACCTGCTTTTCGAGGCCATAGCTACACTACTACGCCAAGATGAGCAAACAGCAGTACATGATATGAAATCAAACAGCCCTAGCCACTTCACTATCCTTTCTACTAATTCATGAGGAAGATCCTTGGACCATCTCTCGTCTACGCTACTATCATGTCGTCGTCTACGCTTCAGTATCATGTTGCTACTCATTGTCACACAGATTATTGACCACGAGAGATTGAACAATCAATGAATATCACAAACAAAGATATATGCTTTTATATAGAGAGCACTAATTCTGCTGTGCCGGAGGGCATTATTAATTCTAAAAGGAATAATCAAACTAGGAAAGCACTATGCAATTCATACCTTCCTTAAAAGAACAGCAAGGAATACGTACATATATTCACTATCCAAATCTTAGCTAGACATCTCCTCTTCCTAATCCGATCCGGCAATCTGAATCCCTTTCGCATTGAGTGATCAATCTATTTTTTTGTTTTCTAATCTTTTTTGGATCCAATTAGGTGATTGAGCTTTTCATGATCTGCATACAGTTTTTTTTGTTTGTACATATGTTAATAACTTTATTTTTTGAGCAAAGGACGAGAGACGCTATTTTTATTGATCACAATTTGAGAATATATAATAACAACATAAACACAATCTACTCACAACTTGAGAATATGTAACAACAACATGAACACAATCCACCCGCCGCTATGTACATAAGAAGTAAATTATGTAAATCTACCTAGTAGACACTAAGCAATCTCTATGTTGAAAATCGTGGATGAAACAGAAACAAGTCGGCATGGAATAAGCAATGTAATTGTATATGAAAGATTACAAGACAAGGTAAAAGAGTGACATTCATTTTAAGATTGGTTTCCAATTGTTTTGGCCACGATTCTCAACAGGGACAGAGAGGTAACTTAGCACTATCAAAAGTAAACAACGGGTGCGGGCGTGCAACTGTGTGGGCATGGAATGAGAATGTGTTGGTGCTTGACTTCTAATCAAACAAATGAGCTCCGGTGCCACCTCGTAGACGAGGGATTATGAGTAGCTCTCTTATTCGCTTGCAATCGATACTCACTGTGGGTAGTGAGCAGAGCAATTAATCAGGACAATAAGTACACAACTCAACAACTCTTTGAGCTTCTGGAAACCTTAACGCTAAAGTGCATGCCTTAGCTTTCAGAGCCTGTTTGGTCTCGCCTGTACTTACTGTCCCGATTAATTGCCCTGCTTGCTACCCACAGTGAGTATCGATTGCAAGCGAATAGGAGAGCTACTCGTAATCCCTCGTCCGCGAGGTGGCACCGGAGCCCATTCCTTTGATTAGAAGTCAAACACTAACACATTCTCATCGTTTGATTAGAAGTCAAGCACCAACACATTCTCATTCCGCGCCAGCGCAGTGGCATGCCCGCACCAGTTGTTTACTTTTGATACTGTTAAGTTACCTCTCTGCCTCTATTGAGGATCGTGGCCAAAACACCAATTCCTTGGGAACCGTCTTGGATTCTTCTTCAAGTCACGGATTTGTTTGACATTCCTCCTGAATATGGTTGCTGATTGCTTCACATCACGCCTGAGTAAAAGAACTGCTGGGCTTGTTATTTGAAGCTTTAAAGGTTGGTGGCTGAAGATTTTAGAGAAGAGATGGGGGAGGTATGCGATGCACTTGTTTTTTGGATTTGTAAGATGAATAAAATGTAGCAGTATGCCTCCTTTATATAGAGAACCATAACCTTAGTTCATGTAGTTCTTTTCCAATATTGATTCAACTCCTCCGCAAGAAGGAATCATGTGTTCTAGAATATCCACATGGGTGTGCCTGGTTCTAATGCTAACAGGATTAGGAATCTTGAATCCATATAGAGATAGTTGTACAACACCTAAAAGATGATGATTCTCATAATGATTATTTTCCAACACAAACTCTAAGTCTCTTTTACACTACGAATCCTTTTCCTATATGGATTATACCTCCATATCGTGCGATCTCGAAGAGGGCTAACACTTAACAACTTGCCCTTTAAAGCATTAGCCTCGTCACTTCCACAATGAGATTGAGAAAGAATCTCCATGGGATCAAACATAAGTACAGTTTCGTTTACCAACAATCTTCGATAGCAATCATAACCCTTTATTTAGGTGGTGTCTAAGACTCAGAAATTGACTTGGAAACAAGTTGGCATGGAATAAGCAATGCATTGTATATGAAAGATTACAAGACAAGGTAAAAAGAAGTTACATTATTGATCATATAGTAATTGAACAATTCATCTTAAGCTTTCATGACAGCTTTGGTGTGAACCAGACCTTACTATGTGCTTGTTGATGACCTCCAGTGAGCGGATATTTCAGTGTCCTATCAGCCAAGTTGTAAACACCAATTCTGTCATCCTTTCCATTAGTAAAGTAGATGCAGTTTCCACTTCCATGTCCACCAAGCTTGTCTATCACCGGCATTGAGTTAGTTGGTTTTGCCATAGCAATCAAGGTTTCGGCTCCTATATCGCCTATAAAGATCGCTTGCTCTCCAATGTCATTCATCTCTTCATACTTTAACAAATTCATACCCATAATGCGAATAGTTTTATCCACCTTACACCTCAACACCAAAAATGAGAATTCTTCTGTATCATTTTTCCATTTTCTCTCATCCTTGAAAACTAGTAGCATCTCGCCACTGGAGGAAGTGATCAAAGAAAAAGATGGATCACGCATGGTGTGATGTGGAAGAGGTTCAACCCATAACTTCTTGCCCTTGAAAGCATCAGCCTCGTCACTTCCACATTGAGTTTGAGAAAGAACCTCTATGGGATCAAACATCTGTACAGCGTCGATCATCCTCCCCACCGTCGCATACAACTCTCCCTCATGGAAGTGAAGGTCAGTAAAGCCAAAGCCACCTTTAACGGGAGTATCGTGTTGCAAAGTCCATGATGCATCATTTGGCCTGCAAAAAGCCAACGTATGACTATGTATTGTAAGTGCCGCTACAATGCAGTTAGGATCTGTTGGATCTGAAGAGGCTACTGTCTTGACAATAAATTTCTCATCCCAATCAGTTTCATCGTCTCTGACAAAGAAAGAAGGGTTCAAGTGGGGTGGCAGAGCAATGCGAGCACCCGATAACGGGTTGAAGAAGTAGCTCCTGGCCGACTTTGGGTGCTGGCTATGTTCTGCAATTATCAACCAAGAACCATAAGAGCCGGAACAATATGAAGCCGTGCAACGACAATCTACAAGGACTCCCTTTGGAAACCTGAGGTTGTTGGTGGCTCTATCTTCGCCAGGACTATATAAACTATAGTAGGATTGATAGGGAAAAGATCGCAGGATGAATGGAAACTGGTTTCCAAACCTGCGTTTCCAAACTAGTCTCCAAGATGAACAAACAGCAGTACATGATATGGAATCAAATAGACATAGTCGCTTCACGATCATGTCTACTAATTCATGAGCAAGATCCTTGGACCATCTGTCGTCGACGCTGGAGTCGCTACTGATACCCATTGTCAGTTTGTCACACATATTATTGACCAAGAGAAAAATCCTTGCAAATTTTCTGCTTGAACACACAAAGATATATGCTTTATATAGAGCACCATTACTAATTCGAAAAGGAATAATCAAACTAGGAAAACACTATTCAATTCAAACCTTCCTTAAAGAGCAGCAATGAATACGTACTTAAAAGTATCCAAATAAGACATCTCTTCCTAAGCAAATTCCCTTTGCATTGAGTAAATTAATCTAATGTAATATGTATATATATATATTTTTTTTTCAGAATTAACTTGGTTAGGAAACAAAAAACACTTCTTCGCCGGGAAATACAAGTTAAGGGCAGTAAGTAGTAACCAACAGTCCAACACGAGAGCCATAGTTGATGTACCAATCTTAAAAGTGAGCCATAGTTGTGTACCGTTCTTAAAATTTTCTCTGCGAAAATCCCGGCATCAATGACCCGCCAGATTTGGATCTCATACGACGCCGTTTCCTGCTCCACTTCGATCCATCCCAATCCCAATTTTTCTTTTTCCTTTTTTCTTTTCTTTTAGTGATTTTAATCCCTTAATTATATCCTTGAGCTCCAACTCCGGGTTTACTGAGCCGATCTCAGGACCTCCATCCCCGCCCGGCCATGGTAAACGCCTCCACTTCTCCGTTCATTCATCGCTAATTTTTTTTTTTTTCTTCAGATTTTACAAAATTCCCAATTTTTTTTACTTCACTGATTAAAATCCAAATTCATAGATCAAATCAGGCATGTTGGCTTCAGTCAGTGCTAATTTTGTATGAACAGGTTGACAGTAGAGGTCAAATCAGACGAATTCTCCGTTCGGCGTATCGGAGTTTTGGCCTGGTGTTCGGCGCTCTGTGCATTCCTCCGATATATGTTTACAAGTGCGCGTTTTCCGGAGGATTGTTCAATTACCAATCTGAAGATGTCGTGTTTGGTGTGTTTTCCGTCATTTTCTGGACTATCACTCTCACATCGTTGATTAAGTACGCCGCTTTCGTGTTGAGCGCCAACGATAACGGAGAAGGTGAGAGCTATCGATCATTTGTGTTTGTTTTTGCGGATTTACGGGGTGTGGATGTTGAATGTTGGGTTATAGTGGTTATACATTTGCAGGAGGAGTTATTGCATTGTATGCGTTGATTTGTCGAAATGCGAAACTGTGTTTGATACCTAATCATCAAGCGGCGGATGAGGAGATCACTACGTATCGTTACCCGGGGCATTCGAGTAGTAACATGCCCAATTCGTGGTTGAAGAGGTTTATTGAGAGGCATAAGAGTGTGAGGACGTGTTTACTTGTTCTGGTTTTGTTTGCAGCTTGTATGGTGATATGTGTTGGTATTCTCTCTCCTGCCATTTCGGGTGAGTGTTCTTTGGTTGAGCAGCTCTTTGATTACTCGATTGATTTTAGAGACCAGTGAATGGTTCGTTGTGTTGTTTGTGATATCTTCAATATCGTGTGGTAATTAATGTAAGATTTCTTGCAGTTCTTTCATCTGTTGAAGGCATAAAATTTCAAGCAAAGAATCTACATGATGGTTAGTGTTTCTTTCCAACAAATTTTTCATAATTAATGCTTATGCAGTTGCTTGAATTTTCTCCCCTGCTCCAAGTTTCAAACTTTCTTTCATTATAGATTTGTAGCGTCTCATGTTTTACAAATAAGGTTTGCATGTCTACTATCATGGAAGTTATGAGATGAGGAAGTGACCTTTTAATAAAACCATGAACACTTATCGCCTCCTAATGCTGAGTTAAAATGCATTACTTAGCTGGATACTGGAAACACACCATGGTTTCACCCTCTTAGAATTTAGCTTTGTGACTCTAGTTGCTAACACATCTATACAATCACAGGTGTGGTGGTGCTCATTGCATGTATTTTATTAGTTGGCATATTTATTTTGCAACACCGTGGTTTCCACAAGCTGGGCTTCATATTTTCTCCCATTCTGATCATTTGGATACTGCTGATTGCTGGTGTGGGAATCTACAATATCATCAAGTGGAATCCAAGAATATATCAGGCTCTTTCTCCATATTATATTTACATATTTTTTAGGAGAACAGGGAGAGATGGTTGGATTTCTCTTGGAGGAATAATTCTATGTATAACTGGTAAGTATAACAACTGAACTTTTTTGTTCTATAACTTTTGCTTCTCGTGATTGAATAAATGTTCTTGTCAATTGCAGGAACTGAATATATGTTTGCAGATCTTGGCAACTTTAAAACAAGACCAATAAGGGTATGAAGCTACTAATTCTAATTGCTTTTTTGAAGTAGTGACAAAAAATTAATATCCATTTCTTTATACAATTGACTACTTGTATTATCTGGCACTACACTTCATGGATTGGTTCTCGGTCTGCTGTTCTATGCGGACCAATAAGTTCAGTCAGTTTTTTACTTTGCTAAACAATTTCTGTTGAAAAGTGAATCTTATGTTTATGTTTACTCTACAACTTCACTCTACGTTACTATTGCTTCAAGGTTTCAAGGGAACTAACTGTTGCTATGTGCAGGTCGCATTTTCTTGTGTCATATATCCATGTCTAATACTTCAATACATGGGACAAGCTGCATTTCTTTCAAGAAATCTATCTGCGGTGTCTATGAGCTTTTATGCTTCTGTGCCAGGTAAGCTTCTAAAAGATGTAAAAGAAAGTTCTAAAGGATTGATCACTGTCTTGTATTTCTTTCAGGCATTTATTTCTTTAAGAATTATTATTATTATTAGGCTTAAAGAATGCTCATTTCTTCTTCGTAGCTCCACTAATTTGGCCTGTACTTGTGGTTGCTCCTCTTGCCGCCATTGTTGCCAGTCAACCTGTTATCTCTTCCACATTCTCAATTGTCAAGCAATGTCATGCAATACGATGTTTCCCACGTGTCAAGGTTGTTACAAACAGACGGATCCCTGGTCAGTTATACATCCCTGAGATAAATTGGAGTCTTTTGATTCTCAGCCTGGCCATCACAGTTGGTCTTCGAGACATAAATTATATAGGACATGCTTATGGTATGTCATCTTGCTTTAAAAGTACCTTCAATTACTATTCTTGGTTTCACGATCATTTTTATTCTTTATTTTGTTATGGAAAGCTTAGCTTGCTTTCTTAATGCCAGGGATCGCATTTCTGGCTGTGACAATCGTAACTACATGGTTGACATCACTAGTCATCAACCTTGTTTGGAACCAGAGTTTCATCCTCTCTCTTTTATTTAGTTTACTTTTTGGTTCATTGGAACTCATCTACCTTTCATCTTCATGTATGAAAATTATCAAAGGTGGATGGTTTCCCCTTGTTTTCTCTGCAGTCTTCATGGTGGTTATGTATGTCTGGCAATATGGCATGAGGAAGAAGTATTCGTATGACCTGCATAACAAGGTTTCAATGAAGTGGATACTCACACTGGGTCCTAGTCTTGGGATTGTCAGGGTCCCTGGTATTGGCCTCATCTACACTGAGTTGGCTACTGGAATCCCATCAACATTTACTCATTTCCTAACCAACTTACCAGCCTTTTACCAAGTGGTTGTGTTTGTTTGCATCAAAACCATTCCTGTTCCTTATGTGCCCCAAAAAGAAAGGTTTCTAATTGGTAGGATTGGTCCCAAGTCTTACGGGATGTATCGCTGTATGATTCGGAATGGGTACAAAGACGTCTTTAAGAGTGGAGACGACTTTGAAATTGACCTGGTGATGAGCATAGCAGAGTTCATCCAGATGGAAGCAGAAGGTTCTGAAACACCGGAAGGGTCTGTGGATAAGCGTATGGCAGTTGTGAGGACATCTGGGACGTTCGGCACAAGATTGGTGATGTCACAATCGTCTGACCCCGGAGAAAGCAGCAGTTCAGGTCCTTCTGCCCTTGTGGGCAGCTGCAAGTCACAGGTGCTGCTAGATTTGCAAGCCACATATGAGAAAGAAGCGCCAAAGCTCAACTACTGGCGGCGGGCTCGGTTTGGGTTGCTGGATACAAAGTACAAGGATCCTCGTGTGAGGGAACAGCTCTTGGAACTTGTGAATGCAAAGCATGCTGGGGCAACATATGTAATAGGTCACTCTTATTTAAAGGCAAAGCATAGTTCATCATTTTTAAAGAAGTGTGCTATCAACATTGCCTTCTCTTTCCTGCGTAAAAATTGCCGGTCGCCTGCTGTTGCTTTGAACATCCCTCATATTTGCTTGATCAAGGTGGGTTCCAACTATATTGTGTGAGGCAAGCCTCTGGTGGTGCATCTTCTGAGAATGGATATGATTAGTTTGGCAGCAAAACTTGCACTAGTGGCTGCTTTATCCATAGCCACAAGCACTTGTTGTATGTGAATAGTTTTAGATTCTTGGTGTTGGAAGATAATGTTGCTCAGTTGGCATGAACACACAGGTGAGTACATCAGTGACAAGTTGGTATTCTCCTAATTAAGAGATTCTGAATAATTGAGTTTGACAGAGATGTGCAGTCTGTCCTTTGAGGCTTTGAAGCAGGATTATAATTGGTACTATCGAATTTCAAGCCACATAATTGTTGATTCCCTGAAAGTGGTAGTTTTCTTTACCACTTCAATATTTTTGTTGCCCAAAAAGTGATAAATTCTTTCTTGTAAACCAAAATTCAGGTAGGTTTACATGTTATATTTAGCATTGGTTTTTTCTCTGTCTCTTTTCTGTTTCATTTGAAATGAGATGCAGAGTAGGCTTGTCAACATTAAGGACAAATTGGTCTGTGTAATTCATTATTCATTGCAAAAGAAATTTCTGGATGTTCTTTAGCATCACCTTCTTCTTTACTGTTTGATTTGATGGATGTTGAAATGCTATTTGATTGCTCAACATTCTTGGTGTTGAGGTTCTTCATCAAGTTCCAACCGAGTTCACTTACCCTCAGCGGTTCAAATAGGGAGTAGTAAATTGTGGACAAATACATGAAAGGAGACATAAAGCACATGAACACTTGAAAATTGGAAAGGTGAGAGTTTCAGAATGAGGAGGGTAAGCACGGTTACTCTAATATCGAGTAAAATCTTAAATATAACAAACATCGAGTTAAAATTTTTATCGTCAAGTTGAAACTTGATTGCAATAAATACAACGATATGTATAAGATTTACGATCATCCTATGATTCCCAATCGTCATAAATTTAAGGATTTATTTGCCAATCTCTTGAGAGACAAGCCATATCACAAGTCCCTAGTTTTAGGGTAAGCAAAACCATCCACAGAGTTGGTATCAAGTTGGGAAGAACAAGTTGGATTCATACTACAACTATATTTCCTCATTAGTTTATTGATACCTCAAGTCTTTGGTCAAATAAGAAGAAAAAAAGGAAAGAAAAAAAGTTGCCTGGAAAAGAAAGCAAATGCACATTGAAATCATGATTATCATTCATTCCATAGTAGGCCAAATGCAATTATCCATCAACTAAATTTCCCAGAATCTCTGGTAGTAGAAAAATACTAGTAAGCCAGTAAAAAACAACCCCCACAAAACCCAAAAATTACCCAATCAAGCCCCTATAAGACCAAGACTAACACCAAATCCCAAACTTTCTTTCTCTTCTCCAACTTCCTCTGATTACAGCCCATTCCCAGTTCCTCTCCCATATCTGGGAATTGGATAAACCTCTGCTCCAACTCAACCAACCAAACCAAACCAAACAGACCTAGAAACAAGAACACTTGCAAACCAAACAGACCCAGAAACAAGAACACACTTCCAACTTCCAAGTCACAACTATGTTAAGTTTCTGAAACTAGTTTGGAGATTTCGCTATGTTGAGCTCCACTTGCTCTCACGCCCTTCTCCACCGCCCTTTCCTCCCCTCCTCCATCCCCAGAGCTAAGGCTCCGACCCGACCCGGGGGTTTGTACCCGATTTCCCGGAGTTTAAGGATCTCCGAATCTCATTCCAGGCCCTTCAGCACTGTAAGAAACTCAGCCTAATTCAATTTTTCACTGTTGGGTATTTATTTTCTTATTGTTTCACACTGTGAATGTCTTAAAAATCGTAGCTTTTGGTAACTTTATGATTAGTTAGTTAGTGTTTTTAACTTTTTATGTGTGTTTGTGCAGAGATGGAGGAAAATTTCATGCTTTAGGCAAGAGGAGTTTTCTTCAGAGACCCAGAAAGCTGAGTATATTGGACACTTGGTGCCGGAGGAAGTAGTGAAGCCGGAGTTTGATGGTGTGAAAGAGGTCAAAAGGGACTGGGGATTGACTCTTAAAGAGGTTATATTTCCTTGTTATAGCACTGTAACTTGATGAGTTTGTTGTGTTGGTGCTGGTTTCGTAATCGTTGAATGTCTGGTGGGTGTTGTTGAATGAGAGAATCTGGTATTAAATAGCTTGTTTGTAGAGATATAATTGAGATTATTAGGTATGATGGATTGGGTTGAAGGTTGGGTTTTGAAACTGACTGATTGATTCATGTACATAATATGTGGTTGTTGAAGTTAGTGGTGACATATATCTGATAAGCTCATAGGTTAAGGTAATCATTTGACCTGATATCAGATGGGAAGGGTTAGGCTGATTTGTCGTGTTGAGGAGTTGCACTGTTGATCGTATTAGGAGTTCTCTGTCCTTCCCAGATACTGTTTATTACTATTTGGTTGAGTGATGAACTTCAGACTAATGTTTGAATGACAATTTTGCACTGTTTTTTCTGAAACTATAAGTTATGCAGTTGTTCAGTAATCCAGTATCTGACTTTTGGTTAGTGATTACCTCATTGGATTATGTACTACAAATATTGATTAGTAAACATCTAAAGTAGATTGGTGGGGCCTTATATATATTCAGCAAAATAGCAGGGTGTATTCCTAGGATTAATGCTGATATTACAGTGTTTTAGAGTCATGCTTGATATGGTTGCCAAGACATTGAGGTAAAAGGTGATCTCATTTTCACCGAAGTGAGATCTAAGTCCAATTTAATGGAAACTTGTTATCATTGGGACAGGAGAATCCTGTAGACAGCTATTGTTACTTAAATGTTAAAACATACTATCCGTCACATCAAGGTTTTAATTTCTGGAGGTGTAAATTTCAGGCTGCAGATGCAGTGTTTCGGGCAATAGGCAGTCGGTGGACTGTACCATGGACAGCAGAAACCATATTGCAGGTAAGTATTCTCCACTTCTAAATAGGCAGTTAGTAACATACATTTATGTTGAAAGTTACAGTTGTATATCACTGGAAGATGGTCATAAATAAGAAGCTGCAATCATTCATCGTCTTCTTGTAGGGATGAGTTGTTAAGGAAGAAAGAAAAAGGACCAAAAACATTATGAAATACCCTGTAGTTTGCATCCGGTAATAAGAAAGAGACGTTCAGTTCTTCATTGTTATACACTGTAGTTAAACTAATGTGATATTACTTGATTGGCAAATCTATTGTGATATATGCTGTAGCTGATAGTGATGGAAACTGGAAAAGGACAAAACTATGAATTACACTGTAGTTAATGTGATATGTGTTATGCAGGTTATGCTACTCTGGGTTGTTGCTTTCTGGTTCATAGGTTCTTGGATGGTTCCGTTTGCAGCTCACCTGGCAGGTTTCAACAGGGAATCATTAACATTTAGAGGCCAGGCCTTATTCAGCCTAGTGACTGATGTAACTGAAGGTCTTGCTGGCATTATGATCCTTCACCGCTGCTTATCTCGTTTCCGTCCACTTCCTCCAGATTGGTTTAAATTTAGCTTGAAAGGAACATGGCAGATAGATGTTGTGCTAGGATGCCTCATGTTTCCCCTCGTCAATCGGCTATCACTATTCAACCTCAATCTATTACCACTCTTGCCATCCACCCCTGTCACGATATCAAGTGTTGAGCAATCAATTTTGGCACGTGATCCAGTGGCAATGGCACTGTATGCTATAGTAGTTTCAGTGTGTGCGCCCGTGTGGGAGGAGATAGTCTTTAGGGGTTTTCTACTCCCTTCATTGACCAAGTACATGCCCGTGTGGTCTGCAATTTTGGTGAGCGCCGTTGTCTTTGCTTTAGCACACTTCAATGTACAGAGGATGCTACCGCTTGTTTTCCTTGGGGTGGTGATGGGTGTTATATTTGCACGGTCAAGGAATCTATTACCATCGATGCTGTTGCACAGCCTTTGGAATGGCTTTGTATTTTTAGACTTAATGAAATAAACCCAACACTTGTACTTGTGATTCCTTCCGCCAAACCATCCAGAAAGAAGTCTCCAAGTGGTCTGAGTTCTTTCCAAGGATTTGAGGCCTTATGCCGACTACAGGAGTAGCTGCAAGTTCTGTGCCATTGATGTTTTTATAGGAAGTTTCAGCTGGAGCCAGTTGAAGTGCACTAACTTAATGTGAAGTCACAGGGATTAACTCTGAAATTCAAATCCTTTATCAAGAGGATCAGCATGGTTCTTTGTTCATATGTATAATGGATAAGGGAGTTGAAGAACGATTCTTTGGGAAGATCTCCAAGTCAGCATAAGAAAGAGCTCTTGTAGTTTGTGGTTGAGCACACTTTTGTATTTTCTCTTTTTTTCTTAGTTTTCAGTTCCTCTCCCACAGACATTGATTTATAAGGGTATGGCTGCCGAGTAGAATAACTAATAAGCAGGCGGCGCTGCTCATTGTGATGAAAAATGTTGTAATTTACTTCTTGATAAATAGAATTACCCAATGAGTAGTTACTGATTGAAAATCAGAAATAACGTGTTTGTTATATTTATATATCTTGATACCTATGGCGCAACGTAGCACGATACTAGTCTGTTCGAGTTGCTTCATATCAATCCTAATGCTCAAGTAGTATAATAGAGAAAATGATCTTCAATTGTATCTCTTTCATGTTAAGCAAAAGTAACTTTAGGGTTATGCAACCAGTGATGTTTTTGGTTTGGATGCTCGTACGCAGAATCTGTATGTTGCTGAATGTTGGAATCAATGGTTTGTGCCATGTTAAATATAATTTTGGGACACTTGTTATCAACAAGTCAGGATGGCGGAGTGGTCTAACGCGCCAGACTCAAGTTCTGGTCCTCTAACGAGGGCGTGGGTTCAAATCCCACTTCTGACAAAAAAAATTTTTTTTTTTTTGGGAATTTTCTTTTTGGGATATCACATCTTCTAGTGTGATTATTACATCTTCTCCCACTATACCCCAAACAAATATCTTAAAGAGCTCATTGAATTGCGATTGAAGGGTAGATAGCTAGGTGGTTGTATGTGATATGGCCGGAGAAGGTAGAAGTGGTGTTTATGCGTTCATAATGAACGAGAAGTCACCACCTATAGAGTTGCACTTGCACCACATCTTCAATGACACCATGAATAGTTTGCACCAATCTCAAGCTATGTTGCAGCCTGCTACTTGCCATATGATCCTTCTGTTCTCTTCTCTTATATGTCACGTGCAATACAAGCAGCCAGGCTTTCTTTTATTCTGCCCATCCCAGGACTTGACCCCATGCTGCTTGATGATGCTGCTGGTACTGATTCCTAGCTACATAGAATCTTCATGCTTTCCATATTGATCTCTATCTATTTCGAGAGAAACGACAACACCCAATTGTGGTAAAACAGAGTTACCCTTTGTGGCAAACCTTAAAGACAAGATCAGCTACCTAGCAACTTATATACAATATTTTGATCTGGTCATCCACATTGCATTATCATGTATATATACTAATACCGTTAACAAAATTGTAACCCCAAAAATATAGTCCCGAGTGTTTCCAACACATGAGGTGAGAAACCAAGATCGAAGAAGATATATTTTATTATGGACGCTTAATTTGATCGGATCAAAATGAAAGGAAGGAATTTAAAGTCTTTAGTCTTCATTCGATCTTCTGATACAACAATTTGAGGACTTGCACATTAATAGTACAAATGCACCTTGGTGCGTAGAATCTGTTTCGCAGCTAGCAGCCTACTTGTAGTTGTGACTTGTGGGCATACCAGTGGCGCACACAGTTGCAAATCCCAACAAGAATATTCATCCGCCATTACAAGCTTAGGTCATCATGCATTGTCTTTTGTTTGGCTGATTCACAAGGTAGAGGCCTAAACTTGCTATGTTCGTGTACCGGTATGTACGCATCGACGACATCCGGCTCCTCCAATGCGAGGAGAGCGTTAATTTACTTCATCACACATGCATTATCAAGTAACAAGGTCTAATAATAACTAAGTATTGAAGGTAAGTTTAAGACTATTTACTTTTCTTCTAACCGGTTTCTAAACTACTAATATGTTTTAGTTATGGAAATTCATGAATCAATCTAGACATTAAGTATTAAGTTATAGGTTTATGTATATGTAAATAATAACTCTACGTAGTGGAATTCCCTACGTAGTGATCATAGGCAACCTAGAAAACCAATACACGTAACATTTCTTAGAGCTAGCATTCATTACAAAGAATTTCAAAATTGAGATATATGTGTAAGACCTGTTTGGTATAGTTTCGTTTAAAAAAAATTAGTTTCTATATGGACTTTTAATAGTGTTAATAAACTAAACAAAAACAGTTTTTTTCTGAAAATTATAGGTCACTAGCAGCAGCTTTTAAAAACAACTTCAATGTTGCTTTTAGAAGCTGTTGTCATTACAAACACTATAAATTAATATTTTGTTTTGGCAACACTTTTAAAACTAATATTTACCAAACACAAAATTATTTCAATTCATAGCTGATTATTTTCGAAGTACAGCAACAACAATTTCTTTTTAAGGTCACAACAATATCAAACTAGCCCTAAGTAGTAATGATATTTGTAATTCAAAAAAGTGCGTAAATATGGATATGAGTACAAATATAAATCCGTTGACAACTTGGATCATATTCATAGCAAGTAGCATACTAATCTTACAGCAAATAAATCAACAAGATTCTGTGTATATATAATAATGTGATATACAAAGAGATTTTGCCCTTAATCAAGAAATTTTGATTTTACTTCTTTCCTTTGCTAATGTTGGTCTGAAATTGTTACCAAGGAAAAAGATGCTACATGACCCATACTTGCCTTAACAAAAACATTCCCTCCCAATCACAATCCCACATTACTTGCATTCTAAATTTCGTACTCCTCTCACTGTACGTCTTCATATAAATGGAGACCCAATGCAGACGCATAGAGAATAGGTTTCTTAGTAAGGTGAGAATGGAAGGGCAGAGAAGAGTGTTGGCAATGAAATTGGAGAGGCCGAGGACTCAGAACCAAGATGGGTTTTGCGTCATGACGGAAGACCAAGTCGAGCAACTCCGGAAACAGATCGCCGTCTACGCCGTCATCTGTGAGCAGCTTGTTGATACGCATAAGGCCTTCACTGCCCAACAGGATCTTGCTGGTTCTTCTCTTAACATACAGTTTCAACTACTTTACCTTTCATGTCAGTTTCTTTTTGTGGGTTTTATAGTATATGCTTGGTGTTTCTGTTATGGATTTAGTGGAACTGCAATGTGGTCGTGTTCGTTTAAAACCTCAAAACAATGGCGTAACCAGTCCAACATCGAGACTGATATGCTTTTACTTCATTTCCTAACTTGTGCATATCTAGGGTTTTTGTTGAATATACTGCCTAGCTATATAAGCATCAGTACGTCTTTCTGGTCCAGGAATGAAGATGGGAAATGTGTATGGCGATTCGATGGCATTTGGTGGCAACAAGGTAACTGCGAGGCAGCGGTGGACGCCATCAAATACGCAACTTGAAATCCTTGAGCGTATCTATAATGAAGCCAACGGAACTCCAGGAAAGCAGAGAGTTAAAGAGATAACCAAGGAACTCTCACAACATGGCCAAGTTGCTGAAACTAATGTTTACAATTGGTTCCAAAACAGAAGAGCTCGTTCAAAGAGAAAGCAATCGGTGCCAACACGGATCAATACAGAATCAGATTGTATCTCCCAAGGATAAAAGACAAAACCTGAAGACATGTTCTTTCGAAGTCTTGATTCAGGTACTTAGATGCACAGACATGAATATATATGTCACTTCACATAGTGCAAAACCACATACTGTTCTTATTTTCCAAATGGTTTTCTTTCCAGGATATGAGAATCCCCAATGGTAATGTTGAAGTTTGATCGAGCTACAGTTATTTTCCTAGTTGAAGAGTTGACGTGGTTGGATTATATCAGTTTGAAGTTCTTTCTTCTTTAATTTGTGTTTCAACAGAAGCTTGATTATGAAAGTTGAGGCTAATGTGCAGTAGCTATACTATAGCTAGGGTTTTATGAGATTAAACTTTTGAACCACAAATGACTTGCAAACATTACATTTTATATAAATAAGATCGCATGTTTGATTCTGCGGTCATATTCATTAGCCCTTATGTGATGGATAGATTTAAATTGTTTTTGGTGTAATGTGTATAATCCTTATAATGTGAACAAGCTAAAATATTGTGATGCAGGACTTCAAATTTATGGAATGAATTCATACATGCATCAACAGAATTTGGCTAGAAATTTCTTATCTTTTTCTTATATAATTGTTCTGTGAAAATATAAATACTTGGGCAACTGCAAGTGACTTGTAGAACACTAGGTTTCCACTTCTGAGAAACATGGGGCTAGCTTAAGCAAAAAACTTCAATTTTTATAGATGATGCTATGCACCCGATGAACTAATACGGACAACTGAAAAAGAATAACAGAGATTAGGACGATTTAATTATTTGGTTGGAAAGTATTATACCTGTTATTTTGCTTTGGTTAAAGAGAGATTAGGAGTAGTTGATGAGATTTGGTGATGTGTTAATTGGCCTTTGATTATGTAATTATGTTTTGATTAACAAGAGATTAGGAGTAGATTATGCAATTATGACTCAACAATGAGTTGATTTTATAATCAAGAGTTGATTAGGTAACTGGGAATACATTTCTAATCAGTTGATTTTTCAATAATGTATTTGATATCCTTTCTAGTTTAGGTTTGCACTTGTGTCATTTTGATAGGAGAATAAAATGCTACCATATTCGATCGGGGAGAAACAACAACTCCCAATTGTGCCAAAACAGAGTTATAAAGTCCTTTCCACTTTGCCCTTTGTGTTTGTGGCTTACCCAAACACAAGATCAGCAGCCTACATGTCACAACTTGTGGGCATACCAGTGGCGCACACAGTTGCAAACCCCAACAAGAATTTTACTTGCTAGCTAGGAGTTAAATTATTTACGTACCTACATAAACTTGTAACTTTACGTTGAGAAATATATACCGATTCAAATAAATTAACATTCTTATCGATTCATCACTTTAAAAGAGCCAAATCCGGTTGATACACACGGCTACATAAACATAGCAAAGTTTAGGCCTCTTCCTTGTGAATCGGCCAGGCAAAATAACAATACAATGCATGATGACCTAAGCTTGTAATGGCGGATGAATATTCCAACATTTCATTGAAGCTTTCATCACGAAGAATTCCAATCAAGATATATAAGTTGCAATTTATATTTCGTAAAAGTGTAAATATATGAGTGTACGTAAAATAGTAATTATATAAACATGTAGAATTCTCTGCATATATTTACCCGTTGACAATTTAGATGATATTCATAGGAAGCAGCAGATGAACACAAGATTGTCGTTTTGTACGATTCCTGCTTCCATGAGTTATATCCATATATATGCAGCATGTGCCCTATGGCTGGGAGTGGCAAGTGTATGTAGATGACATGCCAACAGAGTCATATGAATTCACCGGAGCCGTCGAAGTGTCAAAGAAGCCATACCAAGGCGGGTCCCGTCGTCGGAGAGTGGAGATATAGGTGTCCCAATCAAAGAGGTGCAGGTGCAGTCACCGGAGATAGATATTCAAAGACACAAGTCTCATCAGAGCTGGTGATATTGAAGCTTATCCTCTGCCATCATCCCATTTTGGGCACATCAGGCTGCAGCAACAACAACAATTTTTCAATGTTCGACAATGAACCTTCCTCTGAGTAGTCACATCTTGCTCTTCCTCTTCTAACAGGATGTATTTACCTAATTATGGTTACGAATGTGGTTATATTTACTACTATATTTACACTGTTTTATGAATTATGTAATGTAACGATATCATTTGATATTAAATATTTTGATTATCCTTCTTTTTAGATGCATTTATATGTTTTTTATATATCATCTATGATTTTTTCATTATTGATGCATTTATACGTCTTGTTTGTTATGTTGTATTCGGTTACCATTTTCTTTATCAGAAATAAATAAAATGTTTTTGAAATTTAAAAAAAAATTACATTCTTAAATAAAAAATACTATTAAAGTAGCGTCAAAGAGATTTCAAATCCCAAGGACGTATGAGCAATAATAAACTGTCAAACCGGTACACATCCCTCCAAAACGCGACACGTAAAACAGTGACACACCCTCCTCTCTTCAAAAATCTCACACACATCAACACTTCCACCCTCCAAAAGCGGGAACCAACGCCCTCACCACCACTCCTCTCTCCGCCGCCACTCACCACCCTTTCCCGGCGATCCACATCCTTCGCTTCCACACCCCAAAACATCTGAGGTTGAGAAACTTTCGCGTTACACATCTCCGGCTGTCTTCATTTCTCTGTCTGAAACCAGACAAAAATATTCCCTTGTTGGAAAATAAGAAGAAACTAAATTTCAACCTTTCTTCCACGTTGTTGTGTACCACTGAACACAACACAATCCAAGCTTTCATTCTCTCCGATCATTAGCGGTTGTTATGTTTTAGCTGTAAAACTTTTGGTTCCTATATGGATCAAATTGTTTACGTTATTTGAAAAAGACTGAGAAAACAGAGGAAAACAGAGAGGGAAGGGAAACATGGAGCAGAAAGGTATACTCCTATCGGCGTTGGGTGTGGGGATGGGAGTCGGAGTTGGACTCGGGTTGGCCTCGGGTCAGACGATGAGCAAATGGGCCGGGTATGAGGGCTTGGCCAACGGTATAACTCCGGACAGGGTGGAGCAGGAGATGCTACGACAGATCGTTGATGGCAGAGACAGCAAGGTCACCTTCGACCAATTCCCTTATTACCTCAAGTAAGTATCAAGTTTCTGTTAGGTTTCATTTCCTTGTTGTTAATTTTGTTTTTGCAACTTTTTTTCTGTTTATGAATGAATTTGAATTACAGTGAACAGACACGAGTGTTGTTAACGAGTGCGGCCTATGTCCATCTGAAGAGGGCAGAGGTTTCTAAGTACACCCGGAATCTTTCTCCGGCGAGTCGGGCTATTTTGCTCTCGGGGCCTGCAGGTTTGTGATCCATTATAGTAGTGTAAACCCTGTAACATTTTCATGGTGTGTTGAATTCTTATCAACTTTTTCTTCTTTTGTGGGTAAATCTTGAAGAAAACTACCAACAACTGCTTGCCAAGGCTTTATCCCATTACTTCCAGGCCAAGTTGCTGCTGTTAGATGTAACAGATTTTTCTCTAAAGGTGAGTACATATAAGAAGCCTTATACAGTATGTACAGATTTATATATGTATGTTCTGTTTATTGTTCTACTGATGTTTATAATGTTGGTTTTGTACAGATTCAGAGCAAATATGGTACTGGCAATAAAGCATCTGTAAGTGTTCCTTGGATCATTTGAAGTATGTTCTTGTGTATAAATTGTAAAACTAATTAGAATAAAATGATGGTGTTTCAGCAATATCTTCTAATAGTTCTAATCTTCTTCCTCCTGTGGCTATGTAAAGTTTCACTTGTCTTTCTAAATTCGCATGCCGTCACATGTTTTAACTTTCTGAAGTTTACTGATTGTTATATGGAATCATGTTTTGTAGGCTTTTAAAAGGTCTACTTCGGAGATGACGCTAGATCGGCTTTCTGGTCTATTTGGATCATTTTCAATTTTTCCTCAAAAGGAGGAACCGAAAGGTGTTATGTTATGATGTTTACACAACTTTCCTTTACATACTATTCTATAATTCATGGGTATAACATTCACCATGAAATCTGCTTGTAGGCACATTACGCAGGCAAAGCAGTGGCGTGGATTTAGGATCAAGGTAATTGGAGGGGAATTTTCTATTGTTTTAGGGAAATATGGTAGTTTCAAACTTAGTTTTCTGACTATGACTCAACGTCTGTATCTGAAGGGGACTAGAAGGTTCTAAAAATGCTCCAAAGCTTCGTAGAAATGCTTCTGCTGCAGCTAATATCAGTAACCTTGCTTCTCAGGGATCTCCTTCAAACCCAGGTTCTTTCCTCTGACATGCATTGATCAATAATCAGTAGGATTAAGTTGGAAGTAAAAAGGTTAAGGGACCGAACATGATGTTATGAAGGATGAAGTCTATTTCAGATCAATATTTACTGATCTGAAACTTCATAGGCATGCCCGCTAAAACAAATCAGTTGTATTGCATAACTAAAATCATGTTATATGATGCATTTTTTCATATGAAAACATAAGCATTTAGAAGTTTCGTTGTTCTTCTGTGTGATTCTGACGAATCTTCCCACATTTTTAGCTCCTCTTAAGCGAACAAGCAGCTGGTCTTTTGACGAAAGACTTTTCCTGCAGTCCCTGTACAAGGTAAAGGTGGTGCTTTTTTGTCCTATATAGCGATTTTCGGCAGTCAACCACAGCTATATATTTTCCCATGATTCTATAGAGTTTCTTCATCACGAAATTGATTGCTAAATGTTGGTACACTTTCAGGTTTTGGTTTATGTTTCAAAAACCACTCCCATTGTGCTGTATCTGAGGGATGTTGACAACCTCTTTTCTAGATCACAAAGGATATATAACTTGTTCCAGAAAATGTTGGACAAGTTATCCGGAGCTGTGCTGATCCTTGGTTCCCGAATTGTGGATTTGGATAATGACTACAGAGACGTTGATGAGAGGCTTACTGCACTTTTCCCTTACAACATCGAGATCAGGCCTCCTGATAATGAGTCGCATCTTGTTAGCTGGAAGACTCAACTAGAGGAAGATATGAAAATGATTCAGGTTCAGGATAACAAAAACCACATAATGGAAGTCCTTTCAGCTAATGATCTCGATTGTGATGATCTAGGTTCAATTTGCATTGCTGACACAATGGATCTCAGTCATTATATAGAAGAGATTGTGGTATCAGCTGTTTCTTATCATTTAATGAATAACAGAGATCCTGAATATAGAAATGGAAAACTTGTGATTTCGTCCAAGAGGTGAGATATTTTCTTTCTAATAACAGTATCACAATATATTTGAATTCTGTGTTCTTACTCGCTGTAAAACAGTTTATCCCATGGATTAAGTATATTCCAAGAGGGAAAGTTCGGTGGCAAAGATACAATTAAGTTGGAAGCACAGGCCGAATTTTCCAAGGTATATTGTACTTGTGTTTATATACTTCTGAAACTCAAGGTGAACAGTACTGGTATATTGACTCTTTATTCTTCTCTTTTATCACAGGAAGCAGGAAAGGAAGGCACTACTGGTGTGAATCTAGAAACAAAAGCTGACAGCAGTGCTCCTGAGGACAAAAGTGGAGCAGAGATAGTAGCTTCAGTGGTAAAATCAGAACCTGTAACCACAAAAACAGAACCTGCACCAGTGAAAACAGATTCGGACAATCCAGTCCCAGCTTTTAAAGCTCCTGTAAGTAACCGCTTCTTCCTTTTGAGTTTCGCATTGATGTGCCTGAAAGCTATTTGATTAATTCACTCCTGTTTTCTCACTTCACATATTGTGAAAGTTTATATATGTTATGGTGTCATGACCAAACCTAACAGGAAGTTCCCGATAATGAATTTGAGAAGCGGATAAGGCCAGAGGTCATACCAGCCAATGAGATTGGTGTAACATTTTCTGATATCGGTGCCATGGAGGAGATTAAAGAATCCCTTCAAGAATTAGTAATGCTCCCACTGCGGAGACCTGATCTTTTCAACGGAGGCCTGTTAAAGCCTTGCAGAGGTATATTGCTATTTGGTCCACCCGGTAGTGGGAAGACTATGCTAGCAAAGGCCATTGCTAGGGAAGCTGGAGCTAGTTTCATCAATGTATCCATGTCTACCATTACTTCCAAATGGTTTGGTGAAGATGAGAAAAATGTCCGAGCTTTGTTCACACTAGCATCCAAAGTCTCTCCAACTATCATCTTTGTGGATGAAGTTGACAGCATGCTTGGGCAGAGAACCCGAGTTGGAGAGCATGAAGCCATGCGAAAGATAAAGAATGAATTTATGACTCATTGGGATGGTCTCATGACTAAACAAGGAGAGCGGATCCTTGTCCTTGCTGCAACTAACAGGCCATTTGACCTTGATGAAGCAATTATCAGGCGTTTTGAACGGAGGTACCAATCATATTTGATACATTCTGTCAATTTATAGTATCAGTCTGGTAGGAAATATGTGGTTATTGTTGGCGAGACTTTTGTAGTAGTACATATTGACATGTTACAAATCGTAACATAATAACTTCTGACAAATTTTGCTAATAACAAAGCTGTGTAAAACAGAATTTTGGTTGGGCTACCGACTCCAGAGAACAGAGAAATGATCATGAGGACTCTGCTGGCAAAAGAGAAGGTGGATGAACGACTAGATTTCAAGGAGCTTGCAACCATGACTGAAGGATATAGTGGAAGTGATCTTAAGGTCAGAGCATTAGATTACTTATCAGATTGTCTGATGATCCAGTGTATGCTTAGGTCTGAATTAGAATTGACTGTGACGTAACTTTTGTGCAGAACTTGTGCACAACAGCAGCCTATCGGCCTGTTAGGGAGTTGATACAGGCAGAGAGAGAAAAGGATTTGGTAAGATGGTCTATTTCTAAGGAAGTATGGATCACTATTTTTGGGTCAGCGACAGTAACTTTGATTCAATTTTCCATGTTTGTTCTTGATTGTAGGAGAAAAAGAAGAGAGCAGCAGAGAAACAAAATCAACAAGATGCTTCTGAAGATCCAAATCCGGAAGCCGTCTCGGATACAAAGGAAGAACCGAAAGAAGGAAGGGTGATCATCCTCAGGCCCCTAAATATGGAAGACTTGCGGCAGGCAAAGAATCAAGTACATTTACTCTCTTACTTCTTATGCGCAACTATTTGGTCTTAATAGTTAATAGTACTCGCAAGAGTTTTCTCCTTTTTGTGGAACCACACTTTCTCCCTCCCTGTCGATGTCATATGTTCTACTCTCTTTTGCTCTCTTGGCATTCTATTATTCCATTTGCTGATGATTCAGTATCATCTCTAATTCCTGTTATCATTCGTAACACAGGTTGCAGCTAGCTTTGCAGCTGAGGGAGCTATGATGAATGAACTGAAGCAGTGGAATGACCTATACGGGGAAGGGGGGTCGAGAAAGAAGGAGCAGTTATCTTATTTCCTATGAGACTGGTGGTAGAACCTATAGTGAACTTCGACTGGTGGAAGTATTAACACGTTGATCTAGCCTCCATCGTATGTCAAAAATCTCTCTCTTGTATGTATTACCTTCATTTCAGTTCCTTTTAGTAGACACAACAGTCTTGAATGGATAAATGAGATTGTATTAGAGGCATATGGAGATTGTATTAGTAAGTAGAATGTAACAATCTTGTATCAACTTGTTTTCTGTATTCTGAGAAAACTGTATGACTTTATTCCTTGTCTGGATTGCTGTTTTAGAATGAACTTTCCGTAACAGTTATATTTGGATGTGTAGTACTAATTGGCGAAGTGCCTCGGTTATATTTGGAACAAATACAAATACAAGCCTTACACCTGATCAGAGACTATGATGTGAATCATGTAGAGTTTTTGATCAAGTCTTGCCACCTTCCATTGTCATTTTCAGCAAGAACGACTTTTCCAAAACACTTCATAACTCTACCCGCTGGTGTTGGCACATTGTCACGCATTGCCAATAAATGTTGTAGCTAATAACTATAGATGTCAATGAATTCCCACTGGGAACCTTCAGGGACCCTTCGTTCCACCGTCCATTATTTCCTGGCAACTTAGTCTGATGTTTCAGAGCTCCAGTCTTCGGCCAACAAAATGAAAACGATTATAAATTCTGTTGATGAATTCCACATTTACATGTATATGAACAGCACTTTGCACCCTTTTCTTTCCTTTTTCATAACGTTATGCAATCAGACAGGAAATACTAGGCGCTTGATGGAACACAGACTTGTCTGAATTTGTTGTTGCTATTATGGCCGACTTGGTCCTAGGGGCTGCTCTAGGAACAACATTTACAGTGCTGTATGATGCGGTTCGTGAAGCGACGGTGGGCAAGTTTAAGACGATTCAACCCCTACTTCGAGCTGTGGAATCTACACTAGCCTCTATACAACCACTTGTCATCAAGCAAATAGGAGATTACAACGTGAAACTGGAGCTCCCAAATGATGAAGTAGAAAAGCTCCAGAAACAGATGAGGGAAGGCGAAGAGCTCATATGCAGGTTGTCGAAACTGCGTTGGTGGAATCGTATCAAGTCTCGTTACATAGTTCAGCTTGTTGAATTGGATGCGTCTCTTAAAGGGCTGTTGACACATATAGTGATGCAGCAAGCAAGGGATATTAAGGAGAACTTGCTTGTGGTCAAGCAAACTGCTAAACAATTTGTTCAGTTCCAAGAGTTCAATGAAAGACTGTTAAGAGAACGGACATTACTGCAAGAAGATGCCAGAGGTTTGCAGGAGAAGTTTGTTTTGCAACTGCAAAACAACGGGGAACAGCTGCTTCAATTGCAACGAGTGATAGTGGACATGATGATGGAGCAAGAAGTAAGGGAAGTGACTGATAGCGAAACAGGTAACAATTTCTTGGCTATCACATCTGTGATCTTGTTGAGGTTCTCTACTACGAACTAAACACCATCCAATACTAAACATGGTTGAGTCTTCTTGTTTATTCATTGATGTTATATGATACAAATTTGACCGTGCATTTGATTTTATCACTCATTCTCTATAAGCCAAAATGCTATTGCCTTGAAGTTTAGATTGAAATAATGAAACTTCTCTAGTTTTGGTGGAGCAGGGGATATGGTTGGAGTGGCTGCTCTGGTGACACTATTTAAGGTGCTATTTGGAAACGTTCAGCACCTGTTCAAACAGAATGTCACATATAAACCCGTCCTCAGAAATATCAAATCGACTCTAGACTCTTTAGGACCAGTGATCGAAGTGATAGAGGAGACCAATCGGTTCTTGAGCTATAGCGAGAAGAGGCAGATCCATTGTCTTGCAATAGAAATGCGAGCTGGTGTAGAGCTCTTTCGTAGGTGCTCGAAGATAGGTACTTGGAACATCTACAAAAACTTGTCATACAACAGCAAACTTATTCAATGGGACGAGTCTCTACAAAGAGAGATAGATAGACTGATTGCAAACCTAGATGATCAGCATTACGAAAAAGCAAGTAGTGCACCTTCCTGTTTCGGGCCAAAACACTACAATGATCCTTCTCTGATAACCAAATTAATTTTGAGAAAAAATGTCGAGTGACATCAGAACATTTTAGATGAGGGAGTGTATGCAAGAATTCTTTAACTTCTATCTAGTGATTTACTCGATGTCCCGTATTACCTAGTTGTAATTTCATGGTAAAAAGATTTCAGACAATAAGAAATCAGTTACTCTGATCTTCAAGCTTTCTAGTTGTATGTTGAGGCTTTAGATACCTAACCATCTATAGCTCTGGTTTTTTGTTTTTTAAGTTTCAAATTGACTTCATTAGTTCATTTATCTGATGATGATTAAACTCTTGCAGACCTATTTCATTTAGAGTCACTCCCCCACATAAGTTTTCTGTGTTTGGTGAGATTACAATTTTGTGATTACGAAGAATAGTATAAGGAACCAAAGTTAAGGAATGACTCCTACCAAAAAAAAAAAAAAAAAAGAAAGTTAAGGAATGACTAATGATGCTGCATCTGTGATAATTTGAAGATCAATTCAATAATTTAGATCTTCAAGTTTGGAATAAGAATAAGACACACAACTACACTCCATGATATTTTCTTTTTCTTTTATCAAACAGAAGTTGCATTATAGCCCAAAGTGGTACTAATCCCAAGCAGACAAAATCTTCCAGAGTTCCACACTAAGACGAAGACGAAAGGAAATTTACAAAACTCATTTTGTCTGGCTATATGCTGATGGATTCTTCAAGGTTTTTCCTTTCGTCGTATAAAGCCTGGTATGTTGAAGATCAGAAGATTGTTAGCATTCTTACTACCTCTCTCACCGAACCCGTTGCTCGTATTTGTCTTGGAGAGACAACATCCAAAGGAATTTGGGACTGCCTTGCTAATTTCTTCAACCAAAAATCTGCTGCCAATGCTACAAACTTGAAACTTCAACTGTATGAGCTTCAAAAAGGGACCCAATATGTTGATGCTTACCTCCAACATGCCAGGTCGATTGCTGATGCTCTTGCCTCCATTAATCAGCGAGTCTCTGACGCCGATCTGGTAACTGCTACTCTCCATGGTCTTGGTTCTGATTATCTATTGCTTCGAACTGCCTTGTCACAGACCACTCTCCCCAGCTTCTCTGATCTTCGCGCTCGGATCTTGGCTTTTGAGGCGCAGCAACCACCGTCGGCAGCTTTACGAACTGCCACTACCCTTTTCAACAATGGCGGTTCTTCCTCCAATCGAACTGGTCGCCGTCCGTATTCTGGTAACGGTGGTGCAGGCCGAAATTCCGGCAAGAATCGCCGAAACAATGGAAATAATGGGCAGCCCTCTTATCGCTATGGCACCACTTCTCAACAGGCCTATCAACCTCAATTTCAACCTTATATGGGCTACTCTCCACCCAATCCTTGGGCCCAGTCGCTGTTCAGGCCTGCCTCCCAACCAAGCCTTCTTAGCCCTGCTCCAGGTCAACCATGGTGGCCCACATGCATGTCCTCTCTTCATGGGCCTACTCAATGCCCTCATCGGTTTCAAGGGCCTAACACAGTTCGACCACTTGCCGGCGCTCATTTTACTCAACCCGATGATCCTTTTTGGTACCCCGACACTGATGCTACTCACCACATGACTTCTATGCCGGTTAACAATCCACAAAATTATGAATGTCTACACAATGTCTATATGGGTATCAGTGACTCTATACTTGTTTCTCATATGGGTACTTTACCCCTATCTTTGGGGGATTCCCAATTTTCTCTCACTAATGTCTTCCAAATTTCTTCTATTCGCAAAAATCTTCTGTCTGTCGCTCAATTTACTAAAGATAACTTTGTCTTCTTTCTTTTTGCTCGTAATCTTTATCAAATATATTGCTTACGCTCTGGTCGTTTATTGTTTCAGGACCCATGTAAAGATGGTCTTTATCCTCTTCCAGTTTCCAGTACTTCTTCTAAGGCTCCTCATGCTCTAGGTACCGTGTTGTCCTCTCTTTGGCATAATCGTCTTGGTCACCCTTCGTCGCTGGTCTTGTCCCGTCTTGCGTCGTCTCTTGGTTCAAAGTGTTCATTTACCTCTTTTTGTAATGAATGTGCGCTTAGTAAGTCGCAACAATTACCTTTTTCGTCCAATAAAGAATGTGCCTCTTCTCTTTTCTTTATCATACATAGCGATGTTTGGCAGTCCTCTGTTTTGTCTAGTAGTGGATTTAAATATTATGTCCTTTTCACAGATGAGTACTCTCGTTATACTTGGATATACCCCATGCGCCGTAAAAATGAAGTACTAACACATTTTCAAAACCTTGTTGCTCTCATTCAAACTCGATTTTAGGGGTCCATAAAATATCTCCAAAGTGACAATGGTACAGAATATGTTAACAAAGCCTTTTACAATTTTTGTTCTGCACGAGACATCCAACAACGTTTCTCTTGTCCTCACATTCCCCAACAAAACGGTCTGGCTGAGAGTAAACATCATCATGTTGTTCTACAATCCGTACTCTTCTCATCACTTCTAACTCTCCACAATATCTTTGGGTGGAAGCCGCTCTCACTATTGTGTTTCTTATTAATCTTCTTCCCACATCCACATTTGATTAGGACACTCCTTACTATCGTCTTTATCAACGTTCTCCTTCCTATTCACTCCTTCGTGTTTTCGGTTGTTCCTGTTTTCCTTACCTAGGTGATTATGTGTCCAACAAGTTATCGACTCGTAGCCTTGAGTGTGTCTTCATTGGCTATAGTCCTCATCATAAAGGCTACAAGTGTCTTCATCCTTCCTCCAGTCATGTCTATATATCTCACAATGTTATCTTTAACGAAACAAATTTTCCATTTAAATCTTTGCACGTACAATCTCCAGGTCCTCTTGAATTTGTGCACCTCACATCCACTGTTTTGGCCCAACCGTCCAGGTCCAATCCTCCACCACATCAGCCCAATCCTACAACTACTCATTCTCCTGCCGAACCAACTCACCTTGATTCCTCACCTCTTCTTCTAACCCAAACACTCACCCCCGCTCCATTTCCACCAGAAATCACCATTCCCAATCCCCCACCACTTCCCGCCCCACCATCCGTGCGCGTCTACCAACGACGCGCCACCAACCCGTCACCACCACCACACTCCGATCCTCCTCTGTCATCCTCTGTTCCCTCTGCCACATCCGGATGCGCCGTCGGTGTTTTCGCCTGATCCGGCTGCTCCACCTGCCTCCATCACACAAGTTCCCCATCCGGTTGGTTCCACCGTTCCGACAGCGCCACCTCTGATGGCGCACCCACCAGATGATCAACCTTCTGCTCTTGTCGTCTCCCATCAAATCCAAACCCGCTCCCGTTCTGGCATCTTCAAACCCAAACCTCTCACTGATGGAACTGTCAGGTATCCAGTTCCTAGAGCTCTTTTATCTGTCATTGATGATATGGAACCCACTTGTTATACCCAGGCATCTCAATCCAAGGAATGGCGTTTGGCTATGGCTGAGGAAATCAACGCCCTCTTGAAGAATCACACTTGGTCCTTCGTTCCTCCATCTCCTACACAGAATACGGTTGGCTGCAAGTGGGTCTTCCGGATTAAACGACACTGTGGATCGGTATAAAGCACGCCTTGTTGCCAAGGGATTCCACCAGCGTCAAGGCATCGATTTTCACGAAACCTTCAGTCCAGTCATTAAACCTGCCACAATTCGTACAGTCCTTGCCATTGCGGTCTCGAGGGTGGAAGCTTCGTCGACTTGATGTCAAAAATGCCTTCCTAAATGGTTTTCTTGCTGAAGATGTGTTCATGACTCAGCCCCCTGGTTTTGTTAATCCTGATCACCCACAACATGTCTGCAAGCTTCATAAGTCCCTCTATGGACTCAAACAAGCTCCTCGTGTCAGTAGCTTTCTTCTATCAGCAGATTTTCACCAAAGTAAGGCCGATCACTCTCTATTCATCTTTCACTACGGGCCTCACACCATATACCTTTTATTGTATGTCGATGATATTATTGTGACTGGTAGTAGTGACGGGGTTGTTGAGAGTTTCATTCAGGCTATTGGTCGTGGCTTTGATATACAAGATATGAGGTCTCTACACTATTTTCTATTTTCTTGGCTTCCAGGTCTCCTCATCCTCAGCTGGTCTTCACATTAACCAACTTAAGTATGCTCATGACATACTTAAGAAGCATGATCTTCTGCTCAGCCAACCTATGAGCACTTCGTTGGCAGCCAAGCCAATTCTCACGGCAACCGACGATGATTTACTTGCGAATCCAACTGTTTTTCGTGAACTTTATTGGGTCCCTTCAATATCTCACAATCACGCGCCCGGATATAACTTTTGCTGTGAACTTAGTTGCCCAGTTCATGAGTCAGCCACGTACCTCTCACCTCATAGCCGCCAAGCGCATTCTCAGCTATGTCAAAGGAACTCTTGATCATGGTCTCTTCTTTAGTCCTCAACGCCAACATGTTCTTCTCTCTGCTTACTCGAATGTTGATTGGGCTGGCTGCCCTAACTCACGCCACTCCACCACCGGCTATCTTGTGTACCTTGGCTCTAATCTCATTTCTTGGTGCTCCAAGAAACAGCCTACAGTGGCTCGCTCTAGTGCTGAAACCGAATATCGCTCCCTAGCTCATGTCTCTGCTGAAACTACCTGGTTAGGCTATCTACTCTTTGAACTTGGTGTCCGCATAAATCTTCCAATTATGCTTCATTGTGACAACCTCAGTGCTACTTACATGGCCTCCAACCCAGTTTTTCATTCCCGCACCACACACATTGAGCTAGACTACCATTTTGTACGTGAAAAGGTAGCCCTTGGCAGCCATCGTGTTTGTTACATTCCTTCAGTTGATCAGCTTGCTGACCTCCTTACCAAACCCCTGCATAAACACCGTCATACTGCCTTGTGTCTCAAACTTGACTGCCTAAGGCCGCCATGATTATTCACAGCCTCAATTAAGAGAGTGATTTACTCAATCGTAGATTTAATCACAAGAGTGATCTCATCCATTATTCCTAATAGGCTATATTCATGATTCCCTTCTGTAATTGTCAATCTCTCTAGCCTATATTATGTACACAATGTAATCAGTTTTGATTAAGGAAATATATTTCTACAGTTCTAATGCAATAAAAAGATTTTTTTTCCCCAAGCTGAACATATCTTTAGGCATTAGCAGTTGGTAGTCCGTTTACTGCTTTGCTGCCTTGGCATGAGTCAAAATTGTAGAATCCTCATTTGTCTGAAAATTTCATGGCATTGAAATTAGCCAACAGAAAAACAAATTCCAATAACAGAGATAAAGAGAGAGACTAACGGTGCATTCTTTGTAGTTTGTCCAATGACTACATGGAATATATAAACCGAGCAAGGACTCGAATCTTGTCAATGAGCTCCCACTGGGAACCTTCAGGGACCTTCATTCCACCGTCCATTATTTCCTGGCAACTTAGTCTGATGTTTCAGAGCTCCAGTCTTCGGCCAACAAAATGAAAACGATTATAAATTCTGTTGATGAATTCCACATTTACATGTATATGAACAGCACTTGCACCCTTTTCTTTCCTTTTTCATAACGTTATGCAATCAGACAGGAAATACCAGGCGCTTGATGGAACACAGACTTGTCTGAATTTGTTGTTGCTATTATGGCCGACTTGGTCCTAGGGGCTGCTCTAGGAACAACATTTACAGTGCTGTATGATGCGGTTCGTGAAGCGACGGTGGGCAAGTTTAAGACGATTCAACCCCTACTTCGAGCTGTGGAATCTACACTAGCCTCTATACAACCACTTGTCATCAAGCAAATAGGAGATTACAACGTGAAACTGGAGCTCCCAAATGATGAAGTAGAAAAGCTCCAGAAACAGATGAGGGAAGGCGAAGAGCTCATATGCAGGTTTGTCGAAACTGCGTTGGTGGAATCGTATCAAGTCTCGTTACATAGTTCAGCTTGTTGAATTGGATGCGTCTCTTAAAGGGCTATTGAAACATATAGTGATGCAGCAAGCAAGGGATATTAAGGAGAACTTGCTTGTGGTCAAGCAAACTGCTAAACAACTTGTTCAGTTCCAAGAGTTCAATGAAAGACTGTTAAGAGAACGGACTTTGCTGCAAGAAGATGCGAGAGGTTTGCAGGAGAAGTTTGTTTTGCAACTGCAAAACAACGGGGAACAGCTGCTTCAATTGCAACGAGTGATAGAGGACATGATGATGCAGCAAGAAGCAAGGGGAGTGACTGATAGCGAAACAGGTAACAATTTCTTGGCTATCACATCTCTGATCTTGTTGAGGTTCTCTATCACGAACTAAACACCATCCAATACTAAACATAGTTGAGTCTTCTTGTTTATCCATTGATGTTATATGATACAAATTTGACCGTGCATTTGATTTTATCACTCATTCTCTATGAGCAAAAATGCTATTGCCTTGAAGTTTAGATTGAAATAATGAAACTTCTCTGGTTTTGGTGGAGCAGGGGATCTGGTTGGAGCGGCTGCTCTGGTGACACTATTTAAGGTGCTGTTTCAAAATGTTCAGCACCTGTCCAAACAGAATGTCACATATAAACCCGTCCTCAGAAATATCAAATCGACTCTAGACTCTTTAGTACCACTGATCGAAGGGATAGAGGAGACCAATCGGTTCTTGAGCTATAGCGAGAAGAGGCAGATCCATCGTCTTGCAATACAAATGCGAGCTCGTGTAGAGCTCTTTCGCAGGTGCTCGAAGGTTTCTACTTGGAACATCTACAAGAGCTTGTCATACAGCAACAAACTTATTCAATGGGACGAATCTCTACAAAGACTGATTCCACAGCATTACGAACAACCAGGTAGTGCACCTGCCCATTTTACATATGACATCTGATTGGATGACAGATGAGGGAGTGTATGCAAGAATTCTTGAACTTCTATCAAGCGATTAGCTCGATGTCCCATATTACATAGATGTAATTTCATGGTAAAAAGATTTAAGACATACGAAATCAGTTACTCTGATCTTCAAGCTTACTAGTTGTATTTTCATGGCGAAACGTGTTGAGGCTTTAGATATCTAACCATCTGTACTATATAGCTCTGGTTTTCTGTTTAAAATTCTCCTTAACACTCTTGGAGTAGAGGACATGCCATTTGCTTAGGCAAACATCAGTTTGAAAATTTTTATCAAGTTTCAGAATTCAGATCGACTTCATTAGTTCATTTACCTGATATTGGTTCAAGTCTTGCAGACAGAGACACTCCCCCACAAAAATTTTCTGTGTTTGATGAGATTGCAATTTTGTGATTACGAAGAATAATACAAGGAACCGAACTTAAGGAAAGACTAATGATGAATTGATGATGCATCGAAAGATCTTGTTGAACACTGATTTATAACTATTTTGTGATAATTTGAAGATCAATTCAATAATTTAGACCTTGAAGCTTTTCCGCATCATTTTTCCAGGGATGAAAGGTTTGTTGTATTAATGAAAATTGAAAAACAACTGAAGTTTGGAATAGTACAATACCAATACATTGGTACACAACTACTCCATGATTTTTTTTTTTCTCTTTTATCAAACAGAAGTTACATTAGCCAAAGGGGAAGATATACCAGTCCCAAGCAGACAAAATCTTCCAAAGTCCCAGGAAACTAGGCTCACTTACTCAGACGAGAGGAAATTTACAAAATACATTTTGTCTGGCTCTATATGTTGATGGATTATTCAAGGCTTTTTCTTCTTGGTCTGACGGATTAGTCAAGGTTCGTGCCTTGCCTTTGAAGCATCAAAATGATCTAAGATATGCGCCTAATGAGATACCATTGGCCTCGTTGGAAGTATGGCAGAGGTGCTAGTTGCTGGGGCAGGTCTAGGAGCAGGATTCACAGTGCTGTACGATGTGATTAATAAAGGGATGGTGGGTAAGTTTATGCAGTTTAAACTCCTCCTAGAAGCTCTCCGATCGACGCTGGACTCCATACAACCACTGATCATCCAGCAGATAGGTGAGCATAACGTAAAACTGGATCTCTCAAATGAAGAAATACGTGAGCTTGAGAGAAAAATGAGGGAAGGGCAGAAACTTATTTGCAAGTTGTCCAAGCTGCGGTGCTGGAACCGCATCAAGTACTCTCGCTATACCAGCCAACTTGTTGAGTTGGATAGGTCTCTTAAAGGGCTTTTGAAACAAGTACTTATGCAGCAAGCAAGGGATATTAAGGAGAACTTGCTCGTGGTCAAGCAAACCGCCAGACAACTTGTCGAATTCCAGGAGTTCAATGAAAGACTGTTAAGAGAACGAACTCTACTGCAAGAAGACGCGAGGGAGTTACAGGAGAAGTTCCTACTGGCACTGCACAACAACGGGAAAAAACTTGCTGAATTGCAAGCAGTAATAGAAGAAATGATGAAGCAGCAAGAAGCAAGGGATGTTACTAATGCAGTAGCATCAACAGAAGGTGAGTTTTTCTTGAAAATGGCTTCCAGAGGTAAATCTTATAATTATTGTTATACTAGCAACATGTAAGTTAATTACAATGACCTATTATTACACTAGGTTACAACTTGTAAGAGTCTCTCAAAGTCTCAATAATTTCATCTTGGAGGTCTATACATGTCTTAGAGCTGGAAATTTTCGACAGTTTTTGTTGTTGTTTGTGTGCAAGATACATCTTAAGAGAGAACTGGGTTTTTGATTGCTTAATTGCTATTTGAGTTCTCCACTCTTTCTTATTTTGGTGAGCAGGGAACCATTTGGAATTGTCTAATCTGATGCCACTACACAAGGACCTGTGTGAAGCTCTTCAGCAGCTCTTCAATGAAAATTACAAATATAAACCTGTTCTCAGAAGCATCAAGACTACTTTAGACTCTTTACCACCAATTATTGAAGTGACAGAAAATGCGATCTATCTCCGGGCAGTACGTGAAAGACATATGAAACTCCTATTGGAGCAGGATCATGAGCAGTATGGGAAGCTGAAGGAGAAGTTGAACAATGTTAGAATGAAAATGCTAGAGGGCATAGACCTCTTCGGTAACTTATCTAAGGTTCATCCATGGAACTTCTGCAAAAAGTCCCATAACGCATACAAACTTATTCAATGGGACTCGTCTCTTCAAAAACATGTAAGAAAATTAACGGAGAAGGAACGCAGCATCAAAAGTAATTATCTTTGAATTCGTGTACTCTTGTTTTCTTTGTGCAAGTTCTGAATTTCATTTTGAAAGTTTTGGGGTTTTGTATCTTGGATTATGCAACAGTTTTTCATAACAGTTTATCCACCAGATCCTCCCAAACATTTCATTTGCATTTTTAGTTCCTCTCTTCGAACAGAGAAATTTGTGTGGTATGTCCTAGAACTCATACTTGAAGTGGTGCAACTCCTACCTAGTCCATGTACATTTGACGATCAAGACATAGCCAATGGAGATCTCCTGAGTGTAGATTAGTGAATCAGTTTCTATGGCATGATAAATGGGAAATCTGGGTTCTTTTGTAGTCGCCATGTTAGGGTCATATTTGATTAACAACCAGTTGGTTGTTCGGAAACAACAAAGAATGGAGCTGAGATGAATCCAAGGGAAGAATCTCCAGTATCCTAGTTTTATTTTCTAACTCAGGCCTCCCATAATCTATGATTTTTCTTTTTCTTTCTCACTAATTCAGAAGGGAATCAAATCTTCGTTACTTTTTGGACAACAGATGTAAAAGATTTCTAACGAGAGTGTCCCTGTAACTATAGCCCGGCATTCTAAAGCTAATACACCGATTAGAATAGCATTTGCTTATTTGGGATCCTAGTAGAATAAAGCAAAACACAAGTACCAGAGACGAAATCACATAAATTTGAGAAGCTGAACCCAATGTACAGAATACTCATTAATGTACTAACATGAATACCACAAATATGGTTACCAGATCACTCATAGAAAAGCATCCATGAACATGGTACCCAAATATCATGTGTATGAAAACAAGTTTGAGAAGTCGACATATTCTAACAAGAGATGGAAAGGAGATAAAAGGAACGAAGTATCTAACCGATCATGGATAAAATTCACAAACCCTGGCAAACACATCTACCAAATCTATGTCGGCAAATAGAACCAGCTGCTCTGAACCACTCTAAATCTTCTTGGCCTTTAATGCACCCCTAGGAATCTTACTCAGCACCTTTGCATCAAATACAGCATACTGCTTCTTGATTTCAAACATAGCCTTCTCTGCAAGTGGGTCAATCTTGTGATCATATTTCTCATAGAACACAGGCACTGAGAAAAGCAATACGATTGCTGCAGGTAAAAGATGAGTCAACAAGAAGCTAAGTCAGAACAAGACACAGACAGAAGAACAGCCATAAATAATAAACACATTTTTTTAATGTCCCTTACCTATGTATAACAGGGTCAAGAAGTTACATGACTTCCCCAAGATAGACACAACCCATAGACCAGCAATCACCTAAATGACCACATGCGTACCAAGAGATAAACATTCAAGTCAGTAATACAGTAATATGATGGTCTCAGAAAATAATATGAATACAAAGGTAACTTTAGCCAACCGACACCATCAACTGAAAATGACAAAGATAAAGCACAAGAGGGCAACAAACATACAGAGAGGAACTGCTTCAGATCCTTCCCTGAAGCTATATCCCTGATGACAACAAGAGCCCGGTTAATCTCAAATGTAATTGATGAGACAATCTGTAGAAGCGTCTTCTCAGGAATTTGAATCTCTGGAATCTTGGGTGGAGACCTGCAAGTAGTAGCAATTGGTGGTAAGTAAATCATCCCAAACAAATGAAAATCGAGACCATCCCATCCACAGCTGAAAAGGTAAAACAAACAAAAATCCAACAACATACTTGTTAATGAACCCTAAACCATTGGACCACAAGAAGAATAATGTGATCGCAGCAATCAAGACGTGCGCGACCAAAGTGAGCAGGTGGTATTCAAGCAGTTCAAACAGAAGCCACATCACCGTTGCTCCACCAAGAATACCTCCCGACAGCTTCTTATCCCTCCACAAGAAAATATCAGCCACTGCATCATGCAATTCACAATCGTTACAGTAAAAATTAATCGCTTTGCAACACAATACATAATAAATACTAATCAAAATACTCGATTGTAAATAACCACACAGAAAGCAAAAAAAATTACAAAACATGCTCATAAAGATTGTTCAGAATAATTAGCTTCAGAACTGAAAAAAAAAACTACAGTGAATCTTTTCGAGTATCCAATCAAGCTTTAGCTAAACAAATTATAATCTTCACACACAAAAAAAAAATTATAATCCAACTGATCAAAGCAACAAGCTTCATTCACCAGATCTAGATCCATCAGAAAATTTTTAAAAAATCCACAACGCACACTATTTCAGCTACTAAAATTTCCAAGTAAGATCCACACTCCACAGAGAAGACCTTTAGCAAAACCTAACCTCTAAAACACTTTCTCTGCAACCAAACAAGCCCTAACTACTACTCAAAAATCCGTAATCGGAAATCGGAAAATCCAGTTCACCGTAGAGCTAAAGAGAAATACAAAGGATGACGAAGCTTACACTTTCCACCGCCAAAGACATGGTGCACAGGCCTCTCCCTACCGAAGATCCTGAAAACCTTGTCCTGCATCGACCTCGGCGAATCGTGGTGCACGACTTCCGGCGCCGGCGAATCATGGTGGCCGAGAATCTTGTCCTCGATCTTCTCCATCAACGACTCCGCCTTCACTTCCTCCGCCATCACTAGAATCCTCTGAATTTTTTTTTTTGCTTTTAATAATTTCCTTTCTTTTTCTCTCTCTTTCTCAGTCACACTCTTTCTCTCTCTTCTCTCTGAATCCGTGGCGCTTAAATAGTGGAGCGAAACCCAGCACACTAAGCTTTTAAATTTAATAAATAAAAACATTGTAACCCGTCGCCGTCTGATTGGGCTACGCTTTGTAATTGACTCCTTCGATCTGGACACGTGGCGGGAGGATGGGATAGAGTGTTGGGCCGGGTCTGTGGCTGACGTACAGTAGTCCAATCCGGTGCCGACAGGTGTGTTTGGGGGACTAATTTGGTATGCGTTGGGTCATGTAAAAAAGGCTTAGCTGCTAAGTTTATTAGTTAATAATATCTAGGGTTGGAAATTAATTGGGGTCGAAGTGACGTGCTGGTAATGACACGTGTCGTTTTCAGTGTTTTAATATGGAGGGTATTATATTGGAAATATATTGAATGCATTTATAGGATTTGCAATGTATGGCTGAATCTTGTTGAATATTCATGGTCTCAGCTGGTGGAGTCTAGACCACATCCATATTTACCAACTAACATTTTTGGGTTTGAGAGGCTACAGGGATGGATTCACGTGATCAAAGTTGTCGGAGGAAATCTTCGGTAAGGAGGTCTGGCCGTTTAGATGGTTTCGGTACCACTTCATACCAGAAGCCGTTGGAGATGGTCGTAAGTGTTTGTCAAGTACTCAAGTTAAGTGTCTGTCTCACTTATCAAATTATGTCTCATTGGTTCGATACTACTTCATACGAAAAATTATTAGAAATGTTCTTAAGTTATTGTCACATATCAAATTAGTTTCTTCGAGTGTTAACGGTATCTATTTATTATAGATAACTACGTTAAATTTATAGGTATCTAATAAAAGATTGCAGTTAGAAGACAATTGTTGGTTTGTGATTGGGGAAGCGGACCAATTAAAACAAAATAGCTGCTTAGGGCTGAGCAGTCGGGTTAAAAACTTAAACAAATCCACATAAACGTTCAACAACTTATATTAATGTAATGATAGAGTGTCGGTAAGTGCAGCAGCAAGGTGAGGGGCAGGGACAAAGTGATGCAGGTAGCGATATTCTTACTTGAAGAAAGAGGGCATCTCAATTCTCACCTGATTATAATTCCACTTTCTATCTGCTATTGTGCGGTCGTGCCAAATGCCCGTCTATAGAAGTAATGGCAGGGTCAAAAGTTTTGATATTCCGGAACACTATATAACTTCTCACCGAATAATTAATGGCAATATATCTGCATACTGGTACTGACATATTTACTTCCGCATCATATATATCATGCATAGTAGTCGTTAGCTTCGTCGACGTATATGCTGTGAAATGTGAATCGAACATTGAAAGAACCTGAAGAAATGGGTTTATTCCATCTTATGGGTCCAATAGATCGAGTTGCATATATGCCTTGAGGCTCAAGTTGCGCTCAGCAAGGACCTGAATAAAGCAGAATGTAAGAGGGAGCAACAAGTAAAGAACATAACAGGGCGATACTGCACTGTAAAGAAAAGAGAAAGCAAACTATATAATGCAGTAGGATCCCCCACTCTGTGCTGTTTGAACCAAAAGGGTGGCCTTTTTAACAATATTGCATGTGTAGTTGTGAAGCATGGTCTTATGCTGATATTAGAGAAAGCGCATGGGGTTGTGTAAAAGCAAAAACACGTACAACGTGACATTGATCCAGGAATATGCAAATGAGCGACTTAGACCAAAAGCACACACCATGAGATTAGGGCCCTGAATCATATATATGCTATGTAGGATTCTCCTATGATCGTGAACCTTGATCGATCAGCATTAGTTTGCGATCATTCCATTAGAAATGGGGACGATGGATTCAGTTGGAGCTAGAAAATGAATGAGGGTTGAGGCTAAAAGGAAAACGAAGTTGGACTTCGAGTCCATTTGGAGTGAAATGGGAATGAATCGGATTAAGCACGAAGCGGAGTTTAATCGAACGAGAACTGGATGATCAAGTTGGAACCTGCTTCAACTTAAACCACGATGAAATGTGCTAGCTAGCGTAGTCGACATAAGGCAAGATACTTGGGCAAGTGATGATCATCGAAATCGGCCCATGGTTGCTTGAATTTGAAGTACAAGGGAAGCAAATCTTCCATGATGATGGTTGTAGAATAACTTAAATACAAATCATCTAAAACTACCTTGTGATTCAATAAACACTCTTCTTGGTTTACATCATGCTTAACTATGAGTACTGCCACTCGAAAATATAAGTTGAAAGCAAACTTAACGAACAATAATGTACATCAAACTAACACAGACATCAAAGTTTCAAGACAAAAGCAAAGCCCCTTGTATGATCCGTAGCGCAAACACAACAATCAGAATGACTTGGGCAGTCTAGCAGACATTATAACCTAACCCTATAACAGATCGATTGCAAGGCCTTGCAGTCCGTTTCTCCCCAGATTAGTTGCGTTGGACAAGAAAAACCAAAACCATCATTCTTCTGCAACAGAAATCACTTCATAGGCCTCAGATGGTTTTGCCCCAATAGACCAGTAAGTGAGCCCAAAGGCCAATTGCGAGAGAAGTCTTGTTAGCTCTATATATGCAAAGCTTTGAGAGTAGAGTAGTGTGTGTCACTACTCACTAGCTTGTGGCAGTATCAGTCGTAATCAGAAGTCGTAATCAGAAGTGGAAGTTGCCAAAAGTTTCGACTTTAATTCAACAATCCTTTCAGCGACTCTCACTTCATTTGTGTTCAAGCAGCTCATACGTACAATTTCAAGCAACCGAAATGGCCGAGACAAATCTTCATCAATCTGAAGAGCAAAGATTGTCGTAAACTTGTAACTCATATGCATCTGTACAAGACTCGATGATTGTCTCTACGACTCATAATTCGTCCAGTAGAATTAATAAGAAGCAAGCTAGCACAAAGTATTGAATCATGTATGGAGAGTCACTGTCTTCAACAAACACAGAAGCATACGGGAGAGAGACAAATGCAAATAATGGTGGGATCGATAGACATACTCTTTTTATCTTCAAAGAAAGTGGCGCAAAAGAATGCCAAAGTTTGTGATTACCATCATGAATTCATGATAGATATTCTTGGTAGATCGATCCATGCATTGTTGCGGCAACACTTTATTATGTGGGGCTTGAAATTGTAATACTGTATCAATCAAAACACAAGCTAATTAATCGTGTCGCATATATGTATGCATGCTAGCTCTAAAACAAGACAAGAATCTTCACTAAATCACAAGATCTTCAAACCAATTAATTAGGTGGAAACGAATACATATTTTGTCATCAACGTACCATTCAGACAATTAACAGTTCTCTTTCATGTTCTAGATATATTTGTGGTATCACATAAGCATGTTTTTCTTAATGGTTGTTTGGTCTTTTCTAATACACTCCAAATTCCCAAGTGCAAATAGTAATGCTAATGTCCCTTTCTTCCTTTCACATGATAATAGAGAAAGGAAGCAAGCACACATATGAAAGCTTATAGACAGAAACAAAATCAAAAGAGAATTAAAAGGCCCCTGAAACACAAACAAGAACACTTTTCAGTAGAGGAAAAGTATGAAAGAATGTCTTGGAATCCATGCGAAGTTGATCTTGTTGTTGGTTCGTTCTTCATAGCTATTGATACTAAACAAGCTACAGGTTAGGCAGGATATCTTAAAAGCCTTAATTTGAGTGCTAATTTCACCAACTTTATGAAGTGTTGTTGTATCCTTCTATAAAAGTTGATGCAGACCTCCTTACTTAGTAATCGTCTCAAAGTGAAATGTGGTTTAGTCTACCGCAGGAGTTTAATATTAATAACCGAATAAATTTTTGCGACATAGATTTAGTATGATTGAACGACACGGTCATTTATAGCTAATCTTCTACCGCAAGAACACTTTTAACCTAAAAATCTATGGTGAAGTAAACTATACAGATAGAGTAATGTGCCCTATCAATTATGCACAGAGAATAAGTTTCGAAACTGTGCTGTGCCTCATGCCCTCATCCTATCTCCTTCATTATGATTTCTGTGTGAGAGCGATGAGACATTGACTTCAAGACGGGACTTGGAGCAGGTCCACCGGGTAGACAGGCCCATTTAAGATCTGGGGGTTGTTGGGTCACTTTCTGGGACCTGAGGTACCCGTTTGAATAATAGACGGATCGATGATGGTTAAATTAAATTTTGATATCGGAATCAGATGGTCCACATATACCACATTGTTGCTATCAAAATCATTTTCTGAGAAAGGAAATTATCTTTTGGCTGCATTTGTCTCGTCGTTTTACTGCTTCGGAATAGCCTGGTAATTTTTGATTTTATGAGAGTTCTACTTTTAAACCCGAAAGCATAACTATCAACCTCAAGGCCAGAACCAAGCTTTTCACCGTAGTTGGGAAAGGTGGTGCACAGTGTATATCTACACATATTATACGTAAGGTTAAGATTGATCGACACCAGGGGTGGATCTAGGTACAAGCACCATGGGACTCAAGTCCCACCCAAATATTTTGGGGAAAAAAATTACTACTTATAGTTATCACTAATTTTAGGATATGATTGTAAGATTGTTGAGCTTAAGTCCCACTCAAATTCATTCTTCTTATACAATTACTAATCAAATATTTTTAGGATAGTCTCACTCAAGTCCTAGCTAGCATTGACGTGATCCAAGTGTCTAACGTATACTTAATTTTATTTTTGTTAAAGAAATATATAAGTTTCTCTATCTTCTCAAAAAAGATATACGCCCAACCCTTGTCGCGCAGCATCGGTGAGGACGTGAGGTTGTCGATCTTATTGAAAATCTTATTTAGTTTTATTTTGTTACGTCTAGAGTGTTTTATAAATTAAACAAACATTGAAGTGGTAAAGACCCACTACGTCCCTTACGACTAAGTTTATTTTTATTTTCAATCTATAAATTTCTTTAGCGTCATCAAAAGAATTTTCTTACAAAAAATTCAAGTCCCACCCGGTTGCGATTCTTGGATCCGCCCCTGATCGACACTAACACGTGTATTTGAATGATATTCTCAACTTATGAATGGTTATAAATGATGAAGATTGTATCGTACGTATAAAACTATGTACCTCTTGTTTCGTAGATATTTGTCATAAACTATGTTCGATCTTGAACTCCTCGTGCATCCACGTAAGTACTTCTCCAAACAGGAATGGGTTTGGTGGAAGCTGGAGATAGAGGTCAAGGCTTTCAATCCCCAGGAAACCGATTCCAATTCCCATTACCAGGTCCTGTACTTGTTTGTTTGCATGTCTGCCACGATACCCTGCTTGCTACTGCAGTACTACGGTGCTACCCTATCACTCCTTTTTACCCTCCTCTCAATAATTTTTCTCTTCCGTAAAAAAGTATATAACTCTAGCTAGGTAAAAGCTACAGCTAGAAGTCTTGCTTCATTGTTCAAAGGTTCAAACCGGCCCTCTCCTACTCTCCTAGGCCATTCGAGCTCTTATCTGTTTGTTTTCTTTTACCAACTGCCCTGATTCTTGCTTGGGGTGTTTTATAGTCTTCTGGTGTTGAAATTTCGAAATGTGAAATCACTGCATTGAGTAAATCAGTAAATGAGAGATACCCCAAAGAGTTTGTAATCTAACAAGTTTACAACTGGAATTTTCTTTTTCGTGGAATGTACTGTCTCTTTATATATACAACTGGAACTGATAAAGAAATTATGGGAACACCGTTTTGTTTCAACACTTCAGATTTATAAAAAAATCTACGAAAAATCAACATTGTACAATAAAAAAACTATAATGAACAATGGTATCTAATGACCACAACTACAAAAGAAAAAAAAAACAATTCAGAAATTGATACATGGAAACAAAAAGAAAAATCTAAAGTTTACAAATTAGAGAGTAAGACTCTCAATGTCGCCCGAAGAAAGCGAGCATGGGATCATAAACTTTTTGATTGGCATTCCAACCGAAAACAAGATCCAGATGAGCATACTCGTTTATGTATTGTACCACAAACTTGTCCTTGTCGTGATTTTTGAGGTCGTTGAGCAAAATTTTCACATCATTTACGTCTGAAAGTGCATCTCTCGCTCCAAAGCTAATGAAAAGAGGAATGTCTTTTGGTATGTTTGCCATGTTGTACACCGGAGGAGTAGACTGTCTGTAGTGTTGTATATTTGTTGGAAGAGTGTAATCGAAACTACTTACGGTTCCACTTCTGATCATCTGAAACAAATGCACCACATTCCTTGTCGAAGTGGACTGTGGTGTATGTCTAGAGTAAAGAGCTAAACTTGAAGGACTTATACAACAATTCGGACCTGTCACAGCTGCCATTCTGTTGCAGCACTCCACGCCCGGATGTATGCAAAGAATGGTTTGCATAGTTTGTTCTATTTGCCCTAGCGGAGGAAACTCCCGGAGACCATGGATGTAGAATTGCTCAGCCATATATATATGTTTGAGTAGCAACTTTTACGAGCGGTGTGGATACGTGACTTAGATGAGCAATCGGGCTAAGCAAAGCAGCTGATCTTAGTAAGTTTCTCAGTTTCTGTTGGGACAAGGCAGCTAGTAACGTTAAAGTTCCCAAAGAATGACCTACATAGTGTAACTTCTGTCCTGTTTGCTTGTTCACATAATTGAACATAGCAGGAAGATCATAAGCAGCCGTTCCCATGTCCACTCCCAATAAGTAGGATCACTAGCGCTAAGTGATCTGTGTCTGCGACTAGAGTCTGTTCCTCGAGTATTAGCAAGCCATACATCAAACCCTTTCAGCTAACATGAATGCCAAAGCTTGATTCGGTGGATTGAGTAACCATGATGCTGCATCCAATGTAATTCCATGTTGAACCAAAACCGGCGGTCTCTTATGCATGGTCGATTTGTCACCATACCGTCCATAGGGAATTCTTTGCAAGCCGAGAATGTAGCCATCTTTTGTTATCACTTGATGTTCTTGGCAAGCATATCCTCGTGTCGCCACTAGAGATTTGCATATATTGTTGTCAATGCCAAGACCATTAGTTTGTGTGCATCCTGCAACACAAACCAAAGCCATAAAAAATAGAACACTAGCTGAACGATAGTTCATCATGTTGGATTGGGGGCAATCGGTTTCGCTTTTGAGCTTTGATGTAAAGAAGGTCACAAAAGTGGACAAGAGAATTGAGAACTGATCAAACACATGGACATGAATGTATCCCGAATGACATATATAGCGTTTGTAGATGTCATACATATCATTTTAAATCCTAACCCACCGTTTAGTGGGAATAAGAAGTCCATTAGTTGGATTAGGAAATCCATTGTTTAATAGGATAAAGAAGGAAACATGGAATATCCCATAAAAAGAAATGAGAGACAATTCAGACACAGTAATAAATACTGTCATACATAAAAATTGAAATATCCACCAACCAAACCAAAATAAATTAAAAACCGTAGAAAAATACACGTAGATATCGTACATGTATTCGAATACCTCACTGTCTTCTTCTGTTGTCTCTGTTCAGACTTTCAGACGAGTCTGGTCTCCCTCACATGTCTTCCCTGCAACCCACGCATTCGCTACAGACAATAAAAAAGCTCCACGCTTTTTACCCTTCTCACTTTTCATCTACCCATTTTTACCCTCCCTCCCACTCTCTGCCACACCTCCATTTTCAGTAGTTGTAGTACCACTCTAGCTCTCTTTCTCTGCAAAACCATTCTCTCACTCAAAGTCTCAAACCCACTCCTTTTTTCATCTCTCTCTTTCTTTCTCTCTTTTTAGCCAAACCCACTTTTCTCTCTTTACCCACTTCGCCTCTGTATACTGGCTCTCCCAACCATGGAAGCTTTCAGCCTTCTCAAGTACTGGCGAGGTGGCGGCCTTGTTGCTTCCACCGCTCCTCCTCTAAACTCCCCCAATGTCACCTCCGCCGCCGCCACCATTCTCACCGCCGTGGCGGAGAACTGCGACGAGAGCCATGCAACTGACGAAGACGACGACGACGGACCCTTCTTCGACTTGGAATTCTCCGCACAAGAAGCCTCCGGGAGCAACGACAGCACCAGCAGCGGCGACGAGAGTGATGAGGTGGAGGTGGAACAAGATGGGGAAGACGACGAGTCTGATGACGTCGACGGTGAAGAAGGGGAGTTTAACTTCGCTGTTTCTTCCGGGTCGAGCAATGACCGCACCGACCCGAATCTCACCATGTCTCCAACGGATGATTTGTTCTTTAAAGGCAAGCTGGTGCCGATTGAACCGGATGTGTTCAACTCGGCCGAGCCCAACTCCAAGGCTCTGTTTTCCGAGTCGCTGCTCAAGTCCGCTACCAAGCTCCGGGTCTTCATGAAGGGTCTCAAGAAGTCTAGGTCCAACTCCAACGGCCCGGAAAAGCCGGAGTCTACAAACGGATCTCAACAAACTCCCCAACAAGAACAGCCTGAGAAGGTAGAGAATAAGCAGGGGAAGCTTTTCACGGTGAAGTTGAAGGTGGAGGAAGTTCCCATTGTGTCCTTGTTCACAAGAGACAACAGCTCAAGAATCTCCACCAAAGCGGCCCAGAACAACAAGAGCCAGATTTCTGAAGAAACCGCAGCTTCTGAGGAGAAGCGGTTTTCGAAAGAGGTAGTGCAGAAGTACTTGAAAATGGTCAAGCCTCTCTACGTCCGCGTTTCGAAACGGAAGACGGTGAGCGGCCCGCAGCCGGCGGAGAATAGCCAGGCGGAGGGGGAAGTGGTTACGGAAGCGGCGCCAGCAGCGAGCAATGTGAGGAGTTTGAAGCAGGGGAATATTCCGGCGGGTTTGAGAGTGGTGTGCAAGCACTTGGGGAAGAGCCGCTCGGCTTCTTCGGCTGTAGCCGCGGCTCCTGCGGGAACTGTGCCGTCACAGAGGAGAGATGATTCGCTGCTGCAGCAGCAGGATGGGATCCAAAGCGCCATTCTGCACTGCAAGCGGTCATTCAATGCTTCCAGAGGTGACATTACCATTACCCATCCCCAAATTTTTAAAATTTTCCCACAACTTATCTTTTTAAGTTTTGATAATGGGAGATTATGCGTTCCACTCGTGTCGTTAAAAAGCTAATCCATTGGTTTTTGTTTTACAGATTCCGATTATACTCCGCTATCCCGGTCAGAGAGCGATTCCTCCAACGAAAATGCGTCACAAAAACCGTCGGATCAAGGCCGAGAGGTTTGATCCAACGGCTCTCATCTCAGGCATAAAAGGCGGGAAGATTGGCCCAGAAAGAGGGGGAAAAGAATCACCAATCAACAGTCCAAGTCAACATTGTGGGATTGCATTGTAATCATGCTCAAATGAGAGGAAGCAAAAAAGAGGGTCCGTTTTCTTGTGGGTTGTAAATGTTTTCAGAAACCCCAGGAAAAGATTAAGTGTAGGATGAATCAGTTCTAGTTAGTACTTAGTAGTAGCGGAACTTAGTGACTAGGGTTTATATTATTGTAATGTCCTATGTAGCCAGTGACTTGCTGTGGTTGTTATATATATATTTAGCTTCTCCAACTGGGTTTATGCTACTCAAAACCCTAGTCATTCTGTGAACATCTTGACCAATTGTTATTGGTTCTGGGTTTACAGTATTTTAGAGATGCTGGGAAAGTTGGGACCTAAACAGTACAAAAGTGATTTTTCTTAAAGGAAGAGAGCAGAAAAGGGGGTGGTAAAGAGAGGTCATGCTCTCTGGGGCATTTTCACAAACACACATAGTGCATTATCCTTGCTTAGTTTAAGGCTTTAAGCACTCTCTCTCTCCAATTAAGCACTTAATCAAAGTCTAATTGTCTAATCTCACTTTACCTTTCATGGGTTTTGTGTTTGCTTTTTGGTCTAAAGGGTCTATGGGAATTCGGGTTAGTGTTGTTGAGGTTGATGGTTTGCCCAATTAAACTGGGTTTTGAAAATGGCTCAGGAGGATCAAGTTTGTCTCCTTTGGGCAGTGCCTTGGACCTAAGAAAGTGCTTCTGTCATTGTTTAATCTGCTCCTGCCTTACGACTTGGGCATTATCAATGCCTTTCTGAATTTCAGAGGATATTGTTTCTTAATGAATAGACTTAACAATGTACATCTCCATCTTAAGCATCCCCTTGCTATTTTCAAGATCACAAACTAGCATTCTAGCATTGCTTGCCTTGCTCAGAATGTGCATTCGACTTCAATTAAGCAGTCCGCTGGAGTTGAGTTTTGCTCGAAGACTAGTAGTCCGAGTATTTCTACTTGTTCTAAATCGTCAATGTACGTGGTCTGTAACATGGAATAATGTAACACAGGTTAAATTTAGGTGTGACACAATCTAACTCGAGGTTCCTACGCAATTTCTAACCCGGTCAAGGTTAAACTTGAATCGAGTCTGTTGGTGATTCAAAGATTAGAGATTTGACCTAACCTATGATCAGTCACGCACACTTTAACTAGTTCGCTGTTCTTGATTAGTTTAACTCCTCTCATTGAACAATGTGGTATCCGATGCGTCTTGGCTCTTAGCCTAAGCCGTTACAATGGAGTAATAATATTTCTTGTAATTTACCCCATGTTTTGAGGGAATATGTTGGTAACTGAATGAAGCTACTGAGGTTCATGTGTGACTAACCTGGTTTCTCTGAAGCGTTTTGTTTTCTTTCATTTCTGGTGTGACCATGTGAATCAGTGTACAAAATTCGTACTTCTGGGTTTTGGTCTCAACCCCATTATTGTATCGTCTGATTTTGCACATGTGAAGTCACTGCTAGTGACTTTGTCATTACTATTTGACTAGTAATTTCGCTCCCTGAGTCCCTGTGATATTGGCCAAAGTCAAGTTTCCGGGCACCGGAAACTATTACAGAAGTCTGTGACGTTAGGTGCCCTTGTGTATGACTCCAACTCTAATTCCAGGATTCATATTTTTCTATCTTTGCGGCTGGTTCGTCTCTTCGTCGACGAAGTATTGTACTCTAAGTTATCAGGTTTTTATAGAAATCATTCACAGAAACCATGGGAGCCGAGGCTTATGATTTCGTCTTCCGGCGAAGGTTTACTGCAATTGCCGGAATTCATAGCCGAGCTCAGAGACCACGCTGGAGTCACATTGGCCATGGCACTTCACTGGACTGAGCTAACTGTACCCAATTGAACCGCCGGGACGAAGAAGATTCAGTTGCGAGAGTGAAATTACGGCTCCAATTGAAGAAACAAAGATTTGATTCTACAGTATTTGATCCTGGGGTAATTTCTGAATTCGGGATAAAATGAAAAATAGACCATAAAAATAAATAGCCGGGCTTGGCGGATATGGTATAGGGCTACGCGGTAGCCCAGTTAGCGTGGGCCTAACAGGCCAAGGGGTCCACAGTTAGAAAATAAATCTGGGCCGTAAATAGAAAAATAGGTTATAAAAATAAATCTACGGGCTAGGCGGCCATGACGTAGGGCTAGGCGGAAGCCCAGTTAGCGCGGGCCAAACAGGTCGAGGGGGATGCAGATTTGCCGACCAGCAACTTTTTCTGGTCATGGGCACCATCCAATCAAGAGAGAAGAGAGAGAAGAGAGAGGGAGAGAAAGAGAGAGAGATGATTGGATGGTGCCCATGACCAGCAAAAATTGTTGGTTGGCAAATCTGCATCCGGCCGAGGGGTCACTTAAAAGGGAAAAAAAGAAAAAAAGTATCAACTGCTTTGATTTGCTTTTCGTCGAGTTTGTCACCAAAGCACATCAAAACAAACCAGCAAGCTAAATATACCATACTGAAAATGGTCTACTACACAAGAAGGGTTTTACATACAACGACTGCTATTAGAAACTTGCCTGTTCCTAGTTTTTATATGGCTATAAAGCAAATATAATGTACTGTGTAACCTGTATTATCAATCCGATTGAAATTTCAACCCAAAATTAGAAAGAAAAACACAAAAATTTGACAGCTCCTAAAGTCTAACTCGCCGTCTGCACTTATCTCCGGCCTGAATCCCTCCGCTCGCTAAATTGTACACCATGGTACAATTCAGCTCAACCACAACATTCTTCTTCACCATAGCAACTTTCACCTTCCCATGAGCGCTCGTAAAGCTAGTAAAAGTCAACGCCCCCGCCTTAGACTCTTTATTAAACTCCGGCACGGCCAAGATCTTCGCCGGAACAATATCCACCGTCACGTTCATCCTCATCGTCCTCCTCGCCTTCGCCACCCCTGCTGGGCTCCTCCCCTCGCCGACCTCCGTCCCGTTGAAGTAAACCAAAGTGGACGTGTTTTCATACCTAAACGACGCGACGTTAGGGTTTTTGATCGACACATCTACCATGATAGTGATGTTGGAACCGTTCGTTAAACTTCCGTTAGTGATCGTGACACCGTTCATGGTGATCTTGGGGCCCTTGACGTGGAAGACGGTGAAGCCGAGGACGATGGCGATGACGGCGAGGATCAAGAACATGGCGGAGGCGAGGCCGCAGCAGTGGACGTATTTTCTTTGGGTGAGCTTTAGGTGGACGGAAGCGACGACGTCTTCTTCCAAGTCATGGCTGCGAACGCTGTACCTTGATGATGGGGCTAAGGGCTTTACTTGCTCGGTCGGGCTAAAGGGACTAGTAGCCATGGATGCAATAATGGGAGCTCTGAGTTGGGGGTTGGAGATATATAACTGAATCGATCCCAATAGTCTTTGTTTCTGGTCGTTGAAAGTGAAATGATGAAGAACATTTGGAGTCAGCTAATAGGTGTGTAAGTTTCTTCTCGAACGCGTTGGCACTAGTTGCACGGCTTGACTTCAAACTTTTGTGTGTCGTATAATATTGTATTAGAAGCTTCTGATGATGGATTTGTGGAATAAGTAATGTGTTGTTGAATTCTATTAGAGGGCATCAAGGGAAAATGTCAAGCTGAAAGAAACATAACAAGGTTTAAATTATTGGGCGGCATGAATATTTATGTAGGCAGAAGAATGATTGCGACGATGTTTGCTTTGTACTCGATACACAAACGAATTATTAAGCCTCTTGAGGCAACTGAAGCTCCTCTTCTATATATGTACCAGAAGAAAAAAATTGAAGCTCTTTCTTCTCCATGCTATCTAGCTCCTCAATCAGACACTATTGTAATGTGGTTTGACACACTGTTTGAGAATACTATATGACATATATCCATGTCATTTATCTTACAAGAATATAACTATATAAGGTCCTTTGTCTTAAGCATTTGGGAGAAGATAACTAATTGATGAGCTATGTTGCACCGACACTGACACAGCGATACGACACGATGCGACATAACAATTCTCAAAAACGTAAGATCCGACATAGCTTGGACACCACAAATAATTAATATATTTTATATACTTTTAATACATAAAAGAATTACTAAAAATATGAAATATCATTAATTTATTGGCCAAAAAATCCTAATTCTGTCTTTTAATAAACACAATATAAGCTCAAAACACCAAAATCCTTCACTCTCCTCCTCGACGTTCCAGCTGCTCAGTCCCCTATCCAACTAATGACCTAAACTAGCTACTTATGTTACTTCACACCTCATAATTCTTCCCCATTAAAAATTCTCAAAACCCAGAAAAATCAAAAATTTTCCTCAACATATATAAAACTCGAAAAACAGAAACCCCCACCAGCAAGAATCATTTTTCTCTCTGTTTAATTCAACTCTTCCCAAAATCCTATTTCTCTTTGCTTCACCTCTTCTTCTTCTCCAGTCCTCGCTCCTACTAATACACACATTTATCAATGACCAAAGAGAATCAACAGAAATGAGAGAAGAAACAAATTTTTTTTGGTGTTGCTATAGTTTAGGTTTTGGGTTTTATTTTTATTTTATATATATTTTTTAAAGTAACAATTGATGACGTGACGTGTCAGAGGGTGACATGACTTGTCGGTCAAATTGTCAGGACGTGTCGGACACTCCGACACTCTATTGGTATGAAGTGTCGGTGCAACATAGTAACTAAGTAACTGGGGATGGTATAAGCTAGTAGTGTGAGAATCGAAGAAGAGTCCAGGATACTGTTGTTTTATGGAATTGGTGCTGTCGATTAGTCATATGAAAATCTGAAAAGGTATTTTCATCTATTTCATTTGGACTTTGTTTGCAACCCAATGATTTGATTGCTTTCCCATTTCTTCTTTCATACATAAATGTACACAGGTTCACGTACTACAAATATTGGAGTATCATATTTACAAAGATGAAAGAAAAGATTAGAGTCGAAGCATAGACAGTGAGGTATAGAAAGGGATGCAGCAGATAGCTAGCAAGAATAATTGAAATGAATTACTGGATGTCCTGTGTTGTATTTCTTTGAAATACTATCACTATTTACTAGCGACCTCTAACATTAAGCTGTACCAATCTATAATTATTGTACGATCGACAAACACATCGTGTAGGAGCATAAGCATTCTCCCCAGTTGATTCAAATTTCAGCTGCAAATTAATGCATTTCCTATTTTTCTTCAAATCATTGAAAGAAATCGAACTTGATGAAAGACATCACAATCCCACTGAAACCGATCATACGAATTCTTATCATTCCAACCATCATTTGCGCAATTAACAGACTATCATATGCCAATGTTATTCATCGAGTTCAGCTTTTTTCCTAATGCGTATCAAGAGAAATTTAGAAATTTTAGATAAATTTGTTTCCTTCCGAATCATAAGAAACAACAAAATTAGTTACAAGATTTTAGGAGGCCCAATTTTGGCTCACTTTTATGGGTTTCCTTGCCTAAAAAGACTCTTAGATGGAAACGAACAATCACAGGCTGGTTGTAGTCCACAACCCGAAACCGACCAAGAAAAAAGCGATATTCTCCAACCAATTTATTAATTAGAAGCCAATCATACAGCAACGTTACATTAGGGAGAAAGCAAATATAGAAAGAAGCACACTCCACACATTTCAAATTTTCAAGAGTCAAAGAAATCTATGATCATCATTAAACAATTCCTTTATTAATATTTTTGATGATTCAGCTCGTAACCTAATTTGTTCATTGTGACATGGAGTTGTGAACTCTTTTGGGTATCCTACATTGAATTTTTTTTCAATTCGGTGATGCTCCTGGGTCTCATTCAGAAGCAATAAAATATATGAACACGTACAGATTACATACGTAGAACCAGCTCATTGGACTGAGGAAACGATTCTCTTGGCATGGCACAAATCTGAAGCAAAAAAGACACTACCATTTTAATCTGGACAGATGAACTTTGGCACATGCTCACCGAAATAATCCTGGCACTTATAATTTGTTTTTCTTTAGCAAACTAGAATGGAGCATAAAGCTTGCATATGGCTACATATGGTGTGTGCCATCATATCAGCATCAAACCACAGCTAGGCATGGCCTGCTTTCAAGTGGACCAAAGATGTCATTGAGAAATTAATTTCACCCCAACAAAATAAAGATGTAATCGAGAAACGTAAGTGTACAGAAAAATCGCTACTCAATTTGAATCGCAGATTCATTTTCGACTCGATTTGGTTTACTGATGATAGTTCAGTTTTATGAGAAAATGGAGTTTACATTGCGAATCAAATAGTAGTAATTGTATCAAACTCATACCTCGTACATGTATATAAGCAAATAATTTGGGTCTAGGTACTAAATTTTTACAAACAAATTAATGATTGAAACAATACCTAGAAACTAGATCTCACAGAACCAAAAATCTCACATCAAATTATATATGCTATAATTGAATATCAAAACTCTAGCCAGCTAGCTATTATCTGCAAACCAAATCCTTGATGGTCTTGCTCTTCAAAACAAGCGTCATGGTGCAATCCATCTTCCCTGTCTTCCTCTTGTTTATAATCTTCCACAAAGTCACTTTACCGCTCACTTTACCGGTGCCGGTAAGCTTCAACATCCCGGAATTTATATCGCTCTTCAAAGTATTAGCCCCCTCCGGCAGCTTGTTCGACCTCAGATCAACCCCGAAACTCAACCTCTCCGTTTTCTTCACTTTGGCTAACCCCTTCGCCACTTTCGTGCTCCCAACTGCGCCTCTTGAATACAAGAAACTCACCGTGGTCGGCACAAACTCATAGTCGCCAAAGTTTGGATTCTTCACACTCATCTGTCCAGACAAAGACACGTTAAACGAAGGCGGCGAAGACGTGTACTTGAGACTCTTCACGGTGACAGATCTCAACCTGATCTCCGGCGACTTGACTCGGAGAACGAGCAGCGCGAAAACCAGGACGGTGACGCAGAAGAAGACGATCCCGGAGAAAACGTAGACAAAGCACTTGTTGCTTCTCTCTCGGCGTATGGCTTTGAACGTAGGGTTTTCTTCGCTTCTTTGGTGTAGCTTCCCCGGCGCTAAGGGCCAGATTTGGCTTTCTTGATCTGCCATTGTTGGAGAGCTTTTGCTACGCTAGAAAACTTGGAACTGGAAATGTTTTCGGTTAAAAATATGGTGAGGGAAAGTTGGAGGTGAAAGGGTTTAAATATAATGAGTGTAGGGTTAGCGGTCGAGTCGGTCAGGAATCAGGATCTGGAAAGCTTGAAGGATAAGAATGGGTCAGTTGTGGCCAACGTCCGTGTCGGCTCTTGATTTGGGATTAAACTATAACATAGACAGTTAGACACCATGGAAGGCAATATAGAGTTGGCACTTGGAGAAAGAATCGAGTTTTTTACGCGCAGGGCAATATATTGAGCAGGTCAATAATGGTCAGAGGTACTTCTGTAAAGAAGTGGGACGCCACAGGTCTTTTTTAAACGTTTTTCTTCTTCTTCTTTACCTAAATTCAACTAGCATTTCTGGAAGCCGCAATTACGGGCTGATTCCGATGATAATGGAGATTCCATTGGTGGTGGAACGAGTATGAGACTGCTCGAACACTGTGACCAGATCTATTAAGGGCGTGCTAATTGGGGACTTATTTAAATCACCACAGGTGATCGAGTTGGTAAGAGCTTAGGTGTAGAACCCCTATATCCAAGTTCGAATCCTAACCGACGCTAATTGGAGTTAAATTCTAATTTATTCTTAATAGCCAGAGAGGACGAAATGTTCTGATAAGATCTTTCGGCGCAGATTAGTTTCTGGGCCTGAAAAACCTTTAAAGATACCGTCGTTGATATTCTTGAAAAATAATAATAATAATAATTGGGGACTTATTTGTAGTAGGCAAATATACATTTGTCACTAAATTGTGACCCATTTTTTACCGCATAATGCTAAGTCCAAATTTTTCACCAATTTTATTATGAATTTAAATTCAAAGTTTCCATCAATAAACTCAAAATCTAAAAAAAGATGAAGATTAAAGAAAAAAATAACAACCAACTCCACTTGGGCGCCTAAGACCCATATTGCCAACATCCCCAACCTAGCTATAAGGTATGATTGAGTTTGGAGTATTTGATCAGCAATAGAGCAGATTCTCTACTATGATCATTTGACAAATATATGGAACAGTTGAGTTGCCGGGTTTGTTACGGGGTTGGGTATTTGGATTTTGGAGTGGGGTGGTTTTGGGGAACCTTTTATTTTAGTTTTTCTATTTCCTGTATTTGAGTATCATCACTGTCGTGAGACACCTGCAACATCACCCTTACTTCGTAATTATAATCGATCTACTAAGGAACTTTTTGTTGGCCGTCTCTTCAACCGGGGGGAAGCTAGGGTTGGATGATGCTTTATATTGCCTTCGCTGAAACATATATGATCAATGGATTTTGGTTCTTTGGTTTGTGATAGAGCGAACTGAGAGTCCGTTAATTTGGTTATCTTTGTAAATGTGATTGAGAGCAATTGTTTGTGATTACTCATAGACATAAAATTGTCCAAGTAAAGAAGTTTTCATGATATGATCTTAGATTTTGCTCCATGATTTCTTCTTTCTTGCTGCTGATCTACTTGATTTGCATGCAATCAGCAATACTAGAAAATAAATCTTTACAAACGTAACAAAATTATGACTCATTGGATCATTCCAAGAAGGCAAGACCAAATTAAAGCCCCTACTAAATGAACTTTATGATTGAAATTTACATAATGTAACACTCTACTCATCGATCAATGACGCTCTATCATGAGAGAGTTATATTGAAATAATGCATATCTAGCTACTACGATTACTGAAGGAAACATTACATTTTGAAATCGATGAATGGAAAACACAAGAAAGAAAGTTCTAGAGATTACAACTACTCAATCAATGTCGCCCGAAGAAAGCGAGCATGGGATCATAAACTTTTTGATTGGCATTCCAACCAAAAACAAAATCCAGATGAGCATACTCGTTTATGTATTGTACCACAAACTTGTCCTTGTCATGATTTTTGAGGTCGTTGAGCAAAATTTTCACGTCATTTACGTCTGAAAGTGCATCTCTCCCTCCAAAGCTGATGAAAAGAGGAATGTCTTTTGGTATTTTTGCCATGTTGTACACCGGAGGAGTAGACTGTCTGTAGTGTTGCCTATTTGTGAGTGGAAGAGTGTAATCGAAACTACTTACGGTTCCACTTCTGATCATCTGAGACAAATGCACCACATTCTTTGTCGAAGTGGATTGTGGTGTTTGTCTATAGTAAAGAGCTAAACTTGAAGGACTTATACAACAATTCGGACCTGTCACAGCTGCCATTCTGTTGTAGCACTCCACGCCCGGATGCATGCAAAGAACGGTTTGCATAGTTTGTTCTAATTGCCCTAGCGGAGGAAACTCCCGGAGACCATGGATGTAGAATTGCTCAGCCATATATGTTTGAGTAGCAACTCTTACAAGCGGTGTGGATACATGACTTAGATGAGCAATTGGGCTAAGCAAAGCAGCTGATCTTAGTAAGTTTCTCAGTTTCTGTTGGGACAAGCCAGCCAGTAACGTTAACGTTCCCAAGGAATGACCTACATAGTGTAACTTCTGTCCTGTTTGCTTGTTCACATAATTGAACATAGCAGGAAGATCATAAGCAGCCAATTGTTCCCATGTCCACTCCCAATAAGCAGGATCATTTGCACTAAGTGATCTGTGTCCGCGACTAGAGTCTGTTCCTCTAGTATTAGCAAGCCATACATCAAATCCTTTGTCAGCCAACATGAATGCCAAAGCTTGATTTGGTGGATTGAGTAACCACGATGCTGCATCCAATGTAAGCCCATGTTGCAACAACACAGGCGGTCTCTTATGCATGGTCGATTTGTCACCATACCGTCCATAGGGAATTCTTTGCAACCCGAGAATGTAGCCATCTTTTGTTATCACTTGATGTTCTTGGCAAGGATATCCTCGTGTCTCCACTAGAGATTTGCATATGTTGCTGTCGACACCAAGACCCTTAGCTTGTGTGCATCCTGCAACACAAACCAAAGCCATGAAAAGTAGGATACTAGCTGAATGATACTTCATCATGTTGAATTGGAGGGAATCGGTTTCAGCGTTTCACTGTTGAACTTTGATGTAAGAATTTCACAAAAGTAGACAAGAAAATAGAGAACTGATCAAACACATGAACATGAATGTATCTCGAATGACTTATATATAGCCTTGTAGTCTTGTAGATGTCATACATAGCATTTTCAAAGTGGGATTAGGAAATCCATTGTTCAGTGGGAATAAGCCGATTAGATATCCATTGTTTAGTGAGATTAAGAAATCCATCATGGAATAGGACTAGGACACCGAAAATAAGAAACACCAAAGAAACATAGATCATCCCATATAGAGTTAAACGTTTGGGCTTAATAAGCTGAGGGATCACTTTGGGCAACAAGCCCAAAGATTTGCGTCTTATTGCTTTTCTGTTTAGTCCTTGTCATGTCAGGCCGAGATACTAAAACAATATACTCGACATTTACCTGAAACTGTGGTCAATTTAAGAACCAATTTGTTCGTGAAGGTGCATTGCAGCTTTTCCAGCTTTCAAGAATCAAATCCACACAAACAAACCCTCTTCGGCCGTCGCTCTTTTATATTCAATATAGTTATGTTCATCAAGATTCTCTGCACATTTGGAATGCATTTCATGCTTCTGCAATAAATTAACAAAGACCATGCATGCCCCTGTCTTCTTCCCCGGCCAACCCTCGTGATTATATTATATAAAACTCCACTACGTTATTAATATGAGGCTTAATCAACCTTGCTATCGTGCTACCAGCCAGGCTTAAACTCTACGTCATGACACTTGAAGAAGATGATTTAGACCGGATCCTTTGGCATTTTTCAGTCTACAAAGCCAGCATATAATACCCAAATTCAAATTCAATGTTGTCCAGCAGCAGCTCATGCCTTTCATAAAGAATCTATCATGTGTCCGGCCACCGTAGAACTACGATCTTAAATATCTATACGAAATCATGTGATAGGTTGAGCGTTTTATGATATCAGCTATCACATAAAGCGAAATAATGGTATCCGAAAAATTAATTCATCTGACTTATTGAAAAAATAAATAAAAATCCGAAATATGCTCCCAACATAAATTTTAAATGAAAAAAACAGTAACATATAAGTAGAAGAACTTGTATCTTGCCTTACTGAATTAAGGCAGATCGATGTTTGACAAGTTCCAAGTGTACGTCAAGTAAAATGACCTATAACTAGTCAACTATTGTTAGCGTTGCATATTTGAATTGGAGGGTCACTATCTGGAATAGAATACTTTGAAAGCTTCATCAACTTTTCTGTTAGTTTTCCACGATTGCAAGATTGAAAGTCGCCAAGTTGATGAATTTGCATTATTAGAGATATTTGGCATAAGATATTTAGTATTAATAATTAAATTAGACATCACATTCAAAAAGAACTAAAAAAAAAAAAAATTCTTGAGCAAGAGCAAGTTCAAATTTGAAACAATAGCACTACCAATCTGTATATACAAAAAAACACAATTCAAAAAATTGTGCTTTGGTAAGTATATGTATGCTCCCGCAGGTCGATCACATAAACGAAGAACAGCAAAAAGAAAAAAAATCGTAAAAAGTATAAAACAAGGGCAATGAAAACAATCTAAGACTGGTTTCACTTGCATACTACACTCTTGACTGTCTGTCCAGACACATCAATTTGAATGGTGCAGTTCATACTCGCAGACTTCTTCTTCTTCATGATGAACATCAACGTCACCTTCCCGGTTAACTTCGCTTCGCTGGTCAGCGTCAACTCGCCAGAGCTGTTCAATGCAGCGGTGTTCAAGCTCACACTCGCATCGATCTTCTTGGTGCCACGCATCCCGGCCTTGCCCTTTGGTACAGTGAATGTCCCAACAGGTGTACCTTGGTACTTGAATGTCACGACCCCTTCGTCGAACTTGTAAGGACCCCAGTTGGTGTTCTTGACCCTGATTTGGGTGTTGAAGGTTGAGCTGAACGATGTAGTGGAAGAGGTGACGCCTGAGAGGGTGCTTGTTGTGTCGAGTCTCACCTTGGGGGTCTTCACTTTGAGCACAGTGAGACCAAACACAGCCCCGACGGCCATCTGGAACACAATGAAAATACCAATATAAGCAAAGCACTTGATTCTCTTCTTGCGCTTGAGCTCGTCCTCGGACAAAGACTCTCCATCGCTTCTTGTGTAACCGTTTGACGGAGCCAAAGGATAAACTTGTTGGTGCTTGTCAGCCATCTCTGTCTTTCTTTCTGATATGAAATGAAATGAAGAAAAGAATGAAGAAATCAAGAGTATAGTATGTTTTACTCTGCTTTTGTGGGTTTGTTTTCTCTTAAACTGTAGAGGAAGTAGTTTGTGGTAATGATGGAATGGAATGGTACACTAGTGTGGTATATATAGTGTATTTGGGGTCTGGGGAATTTGAATAAGTTATGCAGGCGAATGAAGTTCCTGGCAAATGCGATTAGGACGTACATGGTGGGGAGGAATTCTAATTCGGACGCCAAACGCGTCCCAAAGGTGAGAATTGTTGACTTCTAGATGATCGATGGCTTTGTCTGAGGACTTTAAGGGCTTTTTGGCCAATTGAGTTTGATTCATATGAAAATATCAGAAGAAGGTTCGGTTCTATCCGTTAGCATAGACCAAATCTCCCAATCAAAAGTTACAACGTGGTGTTGGGATCTATTATAATATTCCAGATTATGAACCTCAGGAATAGTATTTGCCAGATTCTTGGTATTTAATTTGACTGTGGAGTTCGGTTCTGTTGTCCCTGATTAGAAGCAAGAATATGGTACACGAAGACTTGAAGGTTGCTTAGGACTTCACCAATCCAAAAAAAAAGTATAACCCCAATATATAAACGAGCTTAATTAGTTTAAGTATCAAGCTAATTCTTCTTTTCTGTAGGAAAAAAAGGAAAAGAGAGAGAGAGAGGAGGATAAAAAGAAGCTAATGCTTTGCTCATAGTTATATGCTCAAAATGAATGACAAGTGTGTTTGGCGCAATTCTGAATCCTAGTTATTGCTTTGGGGATCTATTGCTATTCTCCGAAGAAGATCAAATTCCTCTAATCTTAGATTTTTTTGGACTCATGACCATGACCACTTAAAAGTTAATTACAAATGTCCTTTTACTCTTTGAACTGTTGTATACTAATGAGTATAGACTAATGGTACCCCAATACAAATCAATCAGTATCTGATAGAAAGTGTTTTGGATTGAAGTACGTTCCATATATATGTCTTTTTCTGATGAAACATACAAAGAGAAAGATCAAATTAATTCGACTTGTAGACAGTTTTCGTTTCCTGCTCTGTCCATGATCTAATGTGATAATTAGATATTGTGCAGAAGCAAGTGATGAACAAAAGAACTATAATCCAAAACAGCTCAAGCAAAATTTCGATTAGTACTTTTGATACTAGTGATTTATATAGTTTAACACTAGTGAACATAATTTGCAGAAAATAACTTTTTGTCAATGAACCAAAATTCAGTCTTGGAGACCTGGCAGACGAAGCTAATATGCCCTCTCTGTCCTATGTGAAGACTTTTATTGGGTGGTTGTTCAAGTATCCTCATCAGTCTCTCTATAGCCGTTCATATAGTCTTTGCATTATCTTCGACATTATTTCATTAAAAAGCCCACCATCACTTTCTCCAGCTATTAAAAAATAAAACTAGAAAGGTTTTCATTCGACCCTGAAACCATTAAGTCATCATGATATAAGATTCAATATATTATGCCCAAATGAAAGAAAAAATTAAGAGTTCATACCCCAAAATTTTTCCAGGCCAAGCAGACTTTTCAGTAGCAATGTTATTTTTGCCGTTGAATATCAACAAATGAAAAGAACAAAAGAAGGCAAAAATTGGAGTTCAAACTATAATGTGTATAATATATATATATCGGCCGACATAATTTGTAAACCAGAATCATAAGACTACAAAAAATTTAAAGAAAATCTGCCAAACTTAGAAGTAACTAAAAATGGGAGGCAGAACAGAGCCGATCAAGGTCTGTTAATATCACTCGCACTCCAAATTCTGGACAGTTTTTGTGGCCACACTAAACACCATAGAGCACGCCATGTCCGCCGACTTCCTCTTCTTCATGATCATCATCAGCTCCACTTTTCCGGTCAACGTGACCGTGCTGGACAGCATCAACACCCCACTGCTCAGCTCAGTTCCGAGCATAGTGTTCGCGGGCAACAACGCCGAGCTCACACTCACCATGACATCAATTTTCTTGGTCGACCTCATCCCAGCTTTGCCTTCAGGGATGTAAGCTTGGCCAACGGGAAGACCTGCGTACATGAACGTGATTGTGCCGGCCTCGAATTTGTAAGGTCCCCAGTTGGTGTTCCTAACCCTGACTTGAGTTACGAAGTTCATGTCGAATGAGGGGGCTGCGGCGTTGGCTGTGAGGGACTGGACGTAGATGTTGCCTAGTCGGACTTTCGGGGTCTTGACCTTCATGACGGTAAGTGCGAAAACTGTTATCACTACGATCTGAAACACAATGAAAATTCCGATGTATTTGTACATCTTGATCCTCTTCTGCCGCTTCCGCTCTTCGTCGGCGTGGAAGGGGTGTGTTTCAACATCGTGCGCTTTCTCAGACATTTTGGGTAGCTCTGTTTTTCTCTCAGAAAATGAAAACTTAAAGCTAGCTGTAAATCTCTCTCTTGTGTTGTGTATGTTTTGGTGGTGATGGCAGTGGGAGTGTTTCTGTGTTTATTTATAGTAGGTTATGAGAACTGTATGGTCGTCTGTATTGGTCACTAGTTTGCTTCCAGGAAAGAAATGACATAACACCATGTCTCTTCTTGTGTTAAACGCGCTTGAGGTAACTGGTAATTTGGTATGGCCTAAATTTCTTGACTTCTAGATGGTGGGCATGGCATTGATCGTCACCTTTGATATGGAAAGGTTTGGAGAATCGTCACTATCGTGTAGTATTAATATGGATGGAACCTTCAGTGGCAACCGTTGTAAGATTTGGACCTTTAAGGGCGGTGGGACCTGTGAGATTGATTATTATTGTTACGCAAAATTATTAGTTTTGTCTAGTGTAATTATTACTCGGCCATACGAGTAGTTTCGATAGCTTTATTATTTGATATTATAAATGTTGGTTGCTTAAGAAGTTCTTCAATATAATTTATTTTTTTTCAAAAAATAAAATAAAATCATATGAGTGGTTTACACCAGAAGAGACATAGAGAAAGGGAGACTTTGTTGGGGGGCGGCTGAGAGTCTTGTTACAGAGAACCATGGGTTGAATATGAACAACGAGTCCAGTCCAAGATGTGATGCCTTTAGTTGGCTTCATGCAGAATATACTTACCCAAGTTGCAATTGGTCCTAATAAGCGTCCTTTCTCATTTTTTTTCTTCGTTAGTAGGTTGTACGTACATTTGAATATGTAACGCATGTTACTAGAAGAACTGAAGAAGAATACTTTGTTTCCTACTGAAGAAGAACTGACCAATTTCTCTTCATTACGGGACAAGTTGGGTTAGGTACTTCTTTTGCAATACAAATTATTGTTCGTGTTTTTAAAAACAAGTTAGATTGTTATAATATGTTGTAGTACTAAGATTAAGAGCTTAATCGGTTTGCAACATTAAAAAAGCTTAGGTTTGCTTAGGTTATTTTACATGTACAGTTCAATTTTTACGTAAATTATGAGGATGAATCGTGTGTTTATGTTATTACCTATTCTTCTTATCAATGCAAATGCAAGGCTTGACATCCATTTTTGAAGTTACTAAAGAGTGAGTAGATAATATATCATGTTACATTGGAATGCTGAATAGTACTATAAGAATGCCATCTGCATAGACGGAGCCAGAAACTAGAAATATGGGGTGCCATCATTAATAAAAGGGTGTCATTATTTACAAATTTCTCCAATTTAGCTAGGTTTCAAAGACCAAATACATGTAAAGCCTAAGTTTTGAAGGGTACCATTTGGTCTATATGTACCTCCGCATATGATCTGCTCCCAAAAGATCCTACCTGCACTTGTGAATAATACAACGACATTGTTGTTCTTTCAGTTGTTTAGTCAATTCAAACTTCAAAGAGAAAATAAAAGTCATCATCCTTAAAACTCATTACCTTTTTTCTAAACAATATCGTAAGCGTAATCCTAAACTCCTAATGATCACCAGAACTTGAATTATTTTTTTTATTTTTTTCGGAAAACAATAATCATGAGGAGGATGGAACCTCCAACTCAGTCTAGGAATCCTTTGTTCATTTATTTAAATCGCGTCACAAAACCTGCAGTAAGAAATTGAATCAAAAGGAAAAATGACCGATGATTATATATCTTATTTACAAGTACAAGGCGGAAATAATAACTAGCTCAGTGAAAACTACTCATGCATGTCCAAAAGCTGCCTTCACTTGCATTCCAATGCCTGAACCCCCTTGGTTGCCAAATTAACTTCAATACTACAATTCATCTCTGCAGTTTTCTTCTTCTTCATCACAAACATCAACTCAACTTTTCCACTAATCTTTGCTTGGCTGCTCAGCTTCAACACCCCTGAATCCAAATCACTACCAAGATTTGAAACACTCGGCAACTCCTTGGAATTTATAATCGCGGTGGCTCCAATTTTTTCAGTCGAACGCCACCCAGCCTTTCCCTTAGGAATTGTAACCTGCACCAATGGCATCCCCTGGTACAAAAACGTGACATAGCCACTATCATATTTGTAGGGACCGAAATTCTTGTTCTTGACTCTAATTTCGGTTGTGAAGCTCATATCGAAAGATGGTGGCGTTTGGGAGGTATAGTTGAGGGTTTGGACGTCGATGTTGCCTAACCGGAGCTTGGGAGTCTTTACTTTCATGACGGTGAGACCAAATACGGTCATAACTATGATTTGGAAGACAATGAAAATACCAATATACATAAACAGCTTCCTTCTCTTCTGGCGTTTCAGCTCCTCCTCGGATTGGAAGGTGGCTCCGATCGATTCGTGGTCATTTGATCTGGTGTAGCCATTTGCTGATGATGCGTAGGCCTGCTGGTTTTTCTCGGCCATTTTTCTCTCTTTTGGTCTCTACTCGATCTCTAGCTAGAATGAATGTTGGTACTAATGCACTCTGGCAAACTTGGGAGGTGAATGGAAGTATGGGAGCTTTATGTAGTGTTTGGAGAGTCTGATCACTTGGGTAAGAATGAAAAAGAAGTTGAAATTTGTGAGCAAAGCGCGTGATAGTTTTGATATTTCTTCCTTAGAATGCTAGATGATGGGAATGGTATGACTTGTTTTAATGACTTTTAGCCTTTACAAGTGTAAATAATAGAGTTTAGATGATACGTGTATAGAACCTTCGACTTAATTTCTACATATGTCTGATATTTGGCTTTTTTATTACATGAAAATTGTTATAACTACCAAAGTTTTGTGTATTAACTTTACAACATCTTGCAAACATTTGGCGACTTTTCTTTACGTGAGTTGTAAGGGATAGTGGTCTCCACGATGAAAACAATTACAGACCATTTTTATTCTTATTACAGTAAATAAAAAGATACAATGTTGTTAGAATTTGATTTATTAATACATTTACGTCAACATAAATCATAAAGAGACTCACAATAAAAGAAATTTAGTTGGAAAGTGCAAATTTCACTTACCGATTTGAAAATGTAAAAGTAACTAAAATTGGAGGTAAAACAGGGCCATGGCTCCGTTTCTCACTCGCATTGCAAATGTTGGACAGTCTCCGTTTCCAAATGAAACACCATAGAACATTCCATTTCTGCAGTCTTGTGCTTCTGAAAGATCCCCAACAGCTCCACTTTTCCGTCCAACTTGGCCGTGCTGGTCAGCTTCAATATCCCACTGTTCAGTTCAGTCCCAAGCATTGTGTTCCGCAGCAGAAACCCGGATCCGCTCACACTCACTGTTGCATCCAACTTTTTCGTCGATCGCATGCCAACGTCGCCCTGTCGGATCAGAAGTTGCCGGGACACCTTCGTACATGAATATAGCGAAGCCAGACTCATACTTGTAAGGTCCCCAGTTCTTATTCCTCACCCGGATTGCGGTTGCGAAGCTCATATCGAACAATGGTGGTTCGGGGACGGCAGTGAGAGTCTGGACGTCGTGAATGTCGCCCAGTTGGATCTTCACTTTCGTGATCGTGAGTCCGAGTATGGATATCACTATGGTCTGAATCACAATGAAAATGCCGATAGCTATGTACGCCTTGATTCTACTCTGGCGACGTCTGACCTCGTCGTCCGGACTGGAAGTGACGCTGGGCTGTTGATAGTTTGTGGGATACCCCATTTCTACTTTCTGATGATCCGCCATTTTCTTCTATATGAATATTGAAGATGGAAATGGAAATGGTTAACTTTTTTGTACAAGGCTTTTTGTGTTTGGTGCCCGAGTGGATCTTCATCACTATATTTATAGTGTATTTGGATAGATAGTGGCATGAACGATTCTGGGTTATGAAAGGTTGAGAGAATCAATTTTCATTATACTTGGAGAAGCTGGAGTGACGAAACAAGATTGATCATGTTTAAACGAAATACGAAAAAACCATATCGATCATATGAAAATGAAAGTCTTCAACAAGGAACAGGAGAAAATAGAAGTCTTCACCAAAAATATAGGGAAAAATGCTAGGGTCAATGTCGACTTGATGTTTTTTTTTTGAGAAAATTAGATAAAAACCCAAAATACTAGACCTCTTTTAAGATAAACCCATATATATTTTTCTTTTATTTTACACCCACTTTACATAAGCAAACATACTATATAGAGCAAATGTCTATAATTAATAGTTTTCTTCATTTTTCGGTTTCTCTAATTTGCCCTTCAGATTATAGAAAGCTAAATTTGGTATATTTCTCAATTTTAGCATCAATTTGAAACTCAAATACTAGCTTAAATTTAGTTGGATTTAACTTTGTCATAATCAATTAAATTCTTTAATTTCTTACCTTGTTATTACTAACTTGAGTGTATATATATATATATTATATACAGAATTATGTCATTTGTAATAGGATGATACTTTTCATTCCTAAGCTCACATTTGGTGTCTCTTTACATAGTCGAAAAATGTTTAATTGTAAGATACACGTTCTTGTTTTTTGATTAATTTTCTTCTTTTTAAGTATATTATTATATCATTTCTCATCCTAATCGAGAGAACATTTTACTCTCTACTACTTATGTTTCTAATGTACCTATTAAGTAGGGCATGATATGATAATATACCTAAAAAGAAGAAAATCCAAAATTGGGTTTAGGGTATAGAGTTAGGGTATAGGTTCAGGTATAGGGTATAGGGTATAGGGTTTAAGGTATAGGGTATAGGGTTTAGGGTATAGGGTATAGGGTTTTGGGTTTTGGGTTTAGGGTTTAGATCGGATATATTCATATTATATTTTACCTTATGTATAGATTAGAGAATGAATTCTTTTAATCTAGATTTTTTCATAAAAATAAAGAAAACTACATGATTATTGCAAATTGACTGAAAAATGTTAGTGTTAAAAAAAAAACTCATAATCAAGGTATTTAAAACAACATTAATTAAGCTTATTTATTATATTAACATGTTATAGTTGAATGGTGGCAATTGTGTAAAATTTAGAAAAAATAGGACATAATATTTATCATAATTGATATATTTTAAATGTCTATCAGATAGAAATATTAAGTGGGTTTTATTTAAAACCACTGTTCAAAATTAGGTGTATATGAAAATTCCCTTTTTTTTCCCCTCTCCTTTTGTTCTAAAACCTAACAACGGTTGGTGAAGCATAATCCACTTGACAAGTTTGTTCATAAAATAAATAAAATCCACTTGATTAATCATGTACTTACCTAAAAGATGTGTTAATGATGATGGAACCTCCATCTCTTCCAAGTGACAAAGTCCATTTCAGGAAACTTTCCTTTTATTAGAAGAATGAATCTGATTATTATCTGGGTAAATAACTAAAGAATTAAATTCAGTTTACCCTCTTGTGGTTTGGGGGTGACTTCATGTTAGTCCCTACACTTTTATTTTCATCAGTTTACCCCTTGAACTCTTCAATTTCTGTCTGCCGTGCCCAAATTCTCATATTCCGTTTGAATTGACCTTTAATTATCAGCAGTTAAGGTTCGATTTAGACATATAAAGTCCGATTTGCCCAAATTCTAGATACTAGCCTCACAGTTAAGGTTAAAATTATCAGCAGTTAACGTCCGATTTGGACATAATATAGGACATTTGGTCACGCTTGAGGAAAATTCAAAAGTTTGAGGGATAAACTGATGAAATTGAAAGTATAGGGATTAACATGAAGTTACTCCCAAACTTCATGGAGGTAAACTGAATTTAATTCATAACTAAATATACATGAAAGAGTGGCTAAGATAAATGCATCTAAGACATATCTACACTTCAATAAATTAAATGTCAAAATTCTGGATATGGCAGTACCATGCCATACACTGGCTCCGGACCTGGCCTGTTCCGAGTCTTGACATTGAAGATAATGAGACCAAGTTCGGTCATCACTATGATCTGAAATATAATGAAAATTCCAATGTAAGTGAACAATTTGATCCTCTTCTGGCGTTTGATCGAGCTCTTCCTCAGAATGTGATGCGGATTCCTAATCTTTTGTGGTGTAGCCTTTTATTGATGCCAAGGCATTCCCTCTGCCATTTAGGTTAATCAATTAGCTGTGTTTTCTGTTTGAGAAGTGTAGAATGTGGAGGACCAAGTCTCGAACAAGCTTTCTAGCAGCCGGAAGAGCCGAAGAGGGATAGGTGAGTGGAGGACTAGAGGCGGAGCCGCGGAGGGCCGGACCGCCGGAGGCGAGTCGTCGCTATCGGGGAGGAGTGGAGGCGGAGCCGCGGAGCCGGCGGAGGGGAAGAGCCCGGAAGAGGGATAGCCGGATAGATCACAGGTGAGTGACTGAGTGGAGGCGGAGGGGAAGAGCAGGGAAGGCTTTTAGACTTAGTGAGTTAGTGTTTAAGTTGATTAGTTGAAGGACAGAAGGATCCTTCGTTGAAGGAGTTGGGTGGAATGAGTGATGAGTGATGATTGTGGACTTGGGTAGTTAGTAATGTGGGTTGGGCTTGGGTGGGTTGGTGGCTACCTAAGTTTTTTTTTTGCCCCAATTTTCTTGGTTGGGCTTGAGCCCTACCCACTTATGGACTGGATCCGCGCCTGGTGTTGATGATGCATGTGATCTGTAGTTGTGTTCGAGAATGTTGGCTTCGATCAGCTAGCTGCGTTGTATATATAGTGTGATTTCCACACAGGTGCAGCCGTGCAGGCCGAGACGATATTCTAGGAAAAGCTGAAATGCAACGGGCACAGTTGGGACTGATCGAGTTCCAGGTTGAATGAGTTCCATGAGGATTCTTTTAGCTGCTGTAGTTTATCTACAGCTTTCTATTATTCTATACTTAGCCAGTTCGACTTATTCTTCAATCAGTTTGGGAATTGTCACTACCCTGCTACTTGGGTTTTCATTATTCTTGTGAGTCTTGGTGAGTATATAGTAAAGTGCATGCAGTAGATAGTGCACAGTAATATATGGGTAGTGCTAGAGGGCCTTAATTGTGGCCTTAATCTTATGTGTCATGTCATGTAAGTAAATAAAAATATTTATTTTTGATTCCACATAATATATCCTGTCAAATCAAAATATTGCATTACCAATTTTACCATTTCTATTTCCTTTTACATTTTAAGGGGTGAATCAATAATATTAATGTACTTTATTAGGTAATGGAAAACAAATATTACATATTAATAGCAACCACTAATTATGTATAATATCAGGAATGTTTCTTACATCAATATGAAGATTAACTATTTTTTAAATAATAATTAGTTTTGTCAAATAAACTCTAACCCTAACCCTAATTCGTCCAAAAAGCAATTATAATTCATCAAAAAGAAAACATTAATATAAGATAATTCGGATATAATTCATCAAAATTTTCTATAATTCGTCCAAAAAATAATTTATATACAAATAATTTCTCTAAATGATTTACATACATATTATTTATATAATATACACATGTATTTTTTTATAATATACATGTATTATAAATATATAATATAATGTTATTTTGATGTTATATTTTTTTATATTTATATAGTTAGATATTTAGAAGAAGGAAAGCTAAAATAGTTTTATTTTTCAATGAAAAACTGAAATTTATTAGAGTCATTGTTTGAAATGGACCAAATGGTAAGATGGTCTTTATACTTAAGTATTACATGGTATAAAATTTTTAATATGTGATGTGTCTAAATGATTTGGCATGCCACATAGATTTGAGGCCTAAAATCTTAGGCCTTATTAAGGCCTAGAATCATTTTCCATAATATATAGAAGTTCCCACACGATGTTATCTGGTTTATTGTGTGACCATTGGGGCAAAATCGGCAAATAGTTATTCCAGCCGATGAGCAAGTTAATTAGCTTGATTTGAGGAAGCAATCATTGAATTACCACAAATCAATCAGATTTCATTTCAATTACTGAACTTTTAAGTGAAACCTTCCA